>NC_059203.1:0-5000 GCF_020615455.1 Coregonus clupeaformis | reverse complement strand
TAATGCATGTAGACCTATCATCTCATCATGGTAACAATACATGTAGACCTATCATCTCATCATGGTAACAATGCATGTAGACCTATCATCTCATCATGGTACCAATGCATGTAGACCTATCATCTCACCATGGTAACAATGCATGTAGACCTATCATCTCACCATGGTAACAATGCATGTAGACCTATCATCTCATCATGGTCACTTTTTCTCTTGTGACAGGTAGACCTGGATTTGATGCAGCATGGTCTATGCTGCAGTAATATAAAGACTGAATGCAGCATGGTCTATGCTGCAGTAATATAAAGACTGAATGCAGCATGGTCTATGCTGCAGTAATATAAAGACTGAATGCAGCATGGTCTATGCTACAGTCATATGAAGACTGAATGCAGCATGGTCTATGCTACAGTCATATAAAGACTGAATGCAGCATGGTCTATGCTACAGTAATATAAAGACTGAATGCAGCATGGTCTATGCTGCAGTAATATAAAGACTGAATGCAGCATGGTCTATGTTACAGTAATATAAAGACTGAATGCAGCATGGTCTATGCTACAGTAATATAAAGACTGAATGCAGCATGGTCTATGCTGCAGTAATATAAAGACTGAATGCAGCATGGTCTATGCTACAGTCATATAAAGACTGAATGCAGCATGGTCTATGCTACAGTCATATAAAGACTGAATGCAGCATGGTCTATGCTGCAGTCATATAAAGACTGAATGCAGCATGGCCTATGCTACAGTAATATAAAGACTGAATGCAGCATGGTCTATGCTGCAGTAATATAAAGACTGAATGCAGCATGGTCTATGCTGCAGTAATATAAAGACTGAATGCAGCATGGTCTATGCTGCAGTAATATAAAGACTGAATGCAGCATGGTCTATGCTGCAGTAATATAAAGACTGAATGCAGCATGGTCTATGCTGCAGTAATATAAAGACTGAATGCAGCATGGTCTATGCTACAGTAATATAAAGACTGAATGCAGCATGGCCTGCTGCAGTAATATAAAGACTGAATGCAGCATGGTCTATGCTGCAGTAATATAAAGACTGAATGCAGCATGGTCTATGCTGCAGTAATATAAAGACTGAATGCAGCATGGTCTATGCTACAGTCATATAAAGACGGAATGCAGCATGGTCTATGCTACAGTCATATAAAGACTGAATGCAGCATGGTCTATGCTGCAGTAATATAAAGACTGAATGCAGCATGGTCTATGCTACAGTAATATAAAGACTGAATGCAGCATGGTCTATGCTACAGTCATATAAAGACTGAATGCAGCATGGTCTATGCTACAGTAATATAAAGACTGAATGCAGCATGGTCTATGCTACAGTAATATAAAGACTGAATGCAGCATGGTCTATGCTACAGTCATATAAAGACTGAATGCAGCATGGTCTATGCTACAGTCATATAAAGACTGAATGCAGCATGGTCTATGCTACAGTAATATAAAGACTGAATGCAGCATGGTCTATGCTGCAGTAATATAAAGACTGAATGCAGCATGGTCTATGCTGCAGTAATATAAAGACTGAATGCAGCATGGTCTATGCTGCAGTAATATAAAGACTGAATGCAGCATGGTCTATGCTGCAGTAATATAAAGACTGAATGCAGCATGGCCTGCTGCAGTAATATAAAGACTTAATGCAGCATGGTCTATGCTGCAGTAATATAAAGACTGAATGCAGCATGGTCTATGCTACAGTAATATAAAGACTGAATGCAGCATGGTCTATGCTACAGTAATATAAAGACTGAATGCAGCATGGTCTATGCTACAGTCATATAAAGACTGAATGCAGCATGGTCTATGCTACAGTAATATAAAGACTGAATGCAGCATGGTCTATGCTACAGTCATATAAAGACTGAATGCAGCAGGGTCTATGCTACAGTCATATACAGACTGAATGCGTGTCTAATTTATCCATCTCCATCTAGCTTTCGGTGGTCACCTTATTTTTTAATTGAAAAGATTTATTTTTTATTGCAGCTGGAGGGTTTTAAAACAGCCTATCACTCGAATATTGTTGCTTTACATCATGAGTGGAACACTCTCTCACAGTCTTTCTCCCTCTCCATCAACTAATAGATCATCCTGTTCTAGATTGATATATAGCCCTGTATATAGATGTCCTCTTTCAGGTAATAAATTCAATGCAGTTTTAGCCTTATATTTAGCTAATTAAACATTAAACATTAGACATAATAAGCTTCTAACTTATAGCCGCTGTCTCTTGCGCAATACGCGCGCTCCACTGGCCTCTCTGTAAAAAAGACTCCTTAGCTCTTGGAGGAGAAGATACACTAGAATAGCTTGCTGGGTATTATATTTTTGTAGCATTTCTTCTACCGATAAACTAATCGAAGAGGGACACAAGCTCCTGTTTGCTGAATGTTAAACACAGCAGCCAATAGAACTCACGGGGTAGTTTGAAAGAAGAGCGAACGCGCGATGGCGGCAGGCTATAGCAAGTTATTTATTCAGACCCATAACCATTCAATCTCCGTGAAGAGAAGTGAAAAGCCCTCTGCATCTAATTCTAGTCCTATATTATTCAAGGATGTCATTAGAATGATGAAGATAAGGACAACTAAACTTATTTCATTTAACTGTTGAAAGCGAGGAAGGAATGAAGCAACAACAATAGAGAGAAAGAGAAGGTAACTTTGTAGGCCGCATGTGCTGCAACAGAATCAGATGTTGCTTTACCTGCTTTATCACGGATTTAACAAGGTGCGTAATTCCACAGTATAACACAAACACAGTACAGTAATACAGTTCACACTCAAAAAGAAGTTAGTCAGGATGATATCTGTGAGGGTACCCATGTTTACGGATTTAGGGTTGTACCTGGTAGGTTCCTTGATAATTTGTGTGAGATTGAGGGCATCTAGTTTGGATTGTAGGACGGCCGGGGTGTTAAGCATATCCCAGTTTTTTTCTCTCCAGAAAATCACATTGTAGGATTTTTAATGAATTTATTTGCAAATTATGGTGGAAAATAAGTATTTGGTCACCTACAAACAAGCAAGATTTCTGGCTCTCACAGACCTGTAACTTATTCTTTAAGAGGCTCCTCTGTCCTCCACTCGTTACCTGTATTAATGGAACCTGTTTGAACTTGTTATCAGTATAAAAGACACCTGTCCACAACCTCAAACAGTCACACTCCAAACTCCACTATGGCCAAGACCAAAGAGCTGTCAAAGGACACCAGAAACAAAATTGTAGACCTGCACCAGGCTGGGAAGACTGAATCTGCAATAGGTAAGCAGCTTGGTTTGAGGAATTCAACTGTGGGAGCAATTATTAGGAAATGGAAGACATACAAGACCACTGATAATCTCCCTCAATCTGGGGCTCCACGCAAGATCTCACCCCGTGGGGTCAAAATGATCACAAGAACGGTGAGCAAAAATCCCAGAACCACACAGGGGGACCTAGTGAATGACCTGCAGAGAGCTGGGACCAAAGTAACAAAGCCTACCATCAGTAACACACTACGCCGCCAGGGACTCAAATCCTGCAGTGTCAGACGTGTCCCCCTGCTTAAGTCAGTACATGTCCCGTCTGAAGTTTGCTAGAGTGCATTTGGATGATCCAGAAGAGGATTGGGAGAATGTCATATGGTCAGATGAAACCAAAATATAACTTTTGGTAAAAACTCAACTCAGTCGTGTTTGGAGGACAAAGAATGCTGAGTTGCATCCAAAGAACACCATACCTACTGTGAAGCATGGGGGTGGAAACATCATGCTTTGGGGCTGTTTTTCTGCAAAGGGACCAGGACAACTGATCCGTGTAAAGGAAAGAATGAATGGGGCCATGTATCGTGAGATTTTGAGTGAAAACCTCCTTCCATCAGCAAGGGCATTGAAGATGAAACGGTGGCTGGGTCTTTCAGCTGACAATGATCCCAAACACACCGCCCGGCACAACGAAGGAGTGGCTTCGTAAGAAGCATTTCAAGGTCCTGGGTGGCCTAGCCAGTCTCCAGATCTCAACCCCCATAGAAAATCTTTGGAGGAGTTGAAAGTCTGTGTTGCCCAGCGACAGCCCCAAAACATCACTGCTCTAGAGGAGATCTGCATGGAGGAATGGGCCAAAATACCAGCAACAGTGTGTGAAAACCTTGTGAAGACTTACAGAAAACGTTTGACCTGTGTCATTGCCAACAAAGGGTATATAACAAAGTATTGAGAAACGTTTGTTATTGACCAAATACTTATTTTCCACCATAATTTGCAAATAAATTCATTAAAAATCCTACAATGTGATTTTCTGGAGAAAAAAAATCTAATTTTGTCTGTCATAGTTGACGTGTACCTATGATTAAAATTACAGGCCTCTCTCATCTTTTTAAGTGGGAGAACTTGCACAATTGGTGGCTGACTAAATACTTCTCCCCCCCACTGTATATCACATAGCCTATCCTATTGGATAACTGCACAATCATTTGGGATTTTTGGGCTTGGGTTCATGAAATGTCTTTACTGTATGACTTATCAGACTCAGGTAGCATCAGGCTTGAATTTTCTATCAAAGCTCTAATCAAATCCAGACATAGGCCTATTTATATGCTTTATAATGCTTTTGAATGACACTTCCGGTTTTGGCGGGAAATACCGGGTTACCCGGGAGAATGGTGATTTATTCTCGGGATGGAACATTTGTAAAATACCAGGAAAATATTCAACCCTAACACACACAGTCATACCTGTGTCTGAGCCGGGGTTTGGGGTGGGGCAAGTGGTAGGAGCTGCAGGCGATTGGCTGGGGCCAGGCCCTGTCGTCCAGACAGGAAGCAGATCCACCAACCACAGTTCCCGTCTACTTCCTGTTGCAGCACTGTAACCACGTCTCCCTTCCTGAAGCCCAGCTCATCACTGCACTCGGCTATGTTGTCATACAGGGCCCTAGCCAGCAGGGTCTGGGGAGAGGAGACAGGACACCACAGAGACAT
>NC_059202.1:53636993-53688304 GCF_020615455.1 Coregonus clupeaformis | reverse complement strand
CCCTCACTGTAGATGGTTGAGATCTATTATGTTTTATTCAGGCTTTAACAATAAAATGTGGAATAAGTCAAGGGGTATGATGAATACTTTCTCAAGGCACTGTATATACTGTATAATTCATATATAAATCATTGACTCTAACCCGTGGTTATTGGCGCCCAATTGTGGTCAAAATAATAAACACTCAAGGAATCTCGCTGTAAACATGACGTCATACTCCTAACACCCCGTTTTATGTTTGTTTGTTTGTTTTTTATACCGCTTTCAAAACAAGAACTAGGAATTGAGTACTCGATTTCGACTTCCGACCTCAGTGCGTTCAGGACAACTGGGAACTCGTAATAACGAGATCCGCCTGGAAAAATTTTTTTTTAAAGGTCATCCAACTTGGAATTCCAAGTCAGAAACTCGGGCATCCTTCTAGAGCTCCCACTTTCTGACCTGACGTCTTGATTTGATCTCGTTTTTTTCTGAATTCGTGTTGTCTTGAAAGCACCATTGTGCCTCATTCAAAAAAACTGGGAACTCAGAACAATACGTGGTCAAATCATGACGTCAGTGATCTTCAGGTCGGAAAGTCAGCTCTCGAAAGAGGCCCGAGTTCCCAAGTTGGAATTCCGAGTTGGATGACTGTTGAAATCGATTTTTCCCAGTTGGAACTCGTTTTTTTTCTTATTCGAGTTCCCAGTTGTTTTGAACGCACTGAAGTCGGATGTCGGAGATTTCGATTTCTGAGTACCCAGTCCCCAGTTGTTTTGAACGCGGCAACAGCTCCGACCTGAAAATCACTGACTCCATTATTTGCCCTCGTATTTTTCCGACTTCTCAGTTGTCTTGAACGCACCATAAGGCTAGAAAAAATGTGTGACGTAGAAGCCAAGATGGCGGCCCCCCTCTCCACGATGAAATTTTGGAAACCGGGTAAGCACAATATTGTTAAATTAGGCAATAATTGTATGCGTTTAGTCGTTTCACTTAAAATGTATATTAATGTGTGCATGTGAATTAGTGCGTAAGACATTTATTGCAGATAACCAACGTGTTTTCCCGCCTGAGTTGTGTTATGATCGCCAACGTTACTGCTGTGGTCCATTGTCATTGATACTAACTAGTTATAACGTTAACTAGCTAACGGTAGTAGCTAGTTACTGCTATCTTGAGGATTGTGAACGTATTTAAATTGCCCAGCATGACAGAAAATATACGTTGTCAAGCCACATTGTCTATGATGCAAAGGGAAGTAGCTAACTAGCTAGCTAGTTACTATCATTCAGTTCCCGCTCGGTTATGCATAAGCCGGTAAGGCCAGGGGATTTTGCACGTCCCTTTGCAGTAAAAATGTATCTATAGCTAGATTGGCCTGTCATCATATCAGGCGTTAGTTAGGTAAACGTTAGCTGAATCCAAGCTGTCCGCAGCATTTCACTCTGCAGAGAAACAATCTGGTATTAGGTAATCTTATCAATGTTGTATTTGTTTCGTTGCGGCGTTGATTATCGTTGGTCATGAATCTACGACGATCTTTGATTCCCCTACTCTATTACATCATCGTCTGTCTTTAAGGTTCGGAGGCCCCCGGGATATCGGAGGAGCGGGAGGTCACGACAGAAACGACTGGTTCCCCCATAATTTTCAACCCTCACACCGCACTGTCCATCGAGAAGCAGCGACAGAATCTACCTGTTTTCAAGGTTGCTCAACCTCATCTTTAGGCACCTCATGTAACTAGTAGATGAGTAATATGGTTATAGCTTCACCTTGCCCCCCTATCCAATCCAATCAGATCTGGCAGCCTATGTGGGGTTGAAACATGCAAGGGCCACTAGGCCGAAGTTGATGTCTTCACTGACAGATAGATCATCTAGATGCAATCAAATGATTTACTTTTATCATCCACTCTCATTAGTATAGTGTTTTTTATTGTTTCTACTAAATCATAGGAGTCCCGTTGACATGTTGTCTGCCATGTTGTTTTCAGCACAGAAACAACATCCTCTACTTGGTGGAGAGTTACCAGACAGTGATCATCGTAGGAGAGACAGGATGTGGGAAGACTACACAGATCCCCCAGGTTTGGATAAGCTTCCCCTTTGGCGTTCATTGTAGAGGTAATATACAGTAGCCAGGCTTGACAACGACAGAGTTGGCTCAAGCAGCAGTTCATATCTGTCTAGTTCTAACTAAATATGAAGGATTTTGACTATTCTCATGAAATAGGACTGATTTAAAATAGAAGTTGGTGTAGGGGAACACTTGACCCATTACTGTGGAGAATACTAAGGACACACCAGTCTTCCACTGTAGCCAAGTTGAGTTGTTGTGCAGCCAGTAGAACAGCCTCCAGGCAGGACACTGCAGCAGTGGACTGATACCCTTCACACAGCTTCCTTCCCATGGAGAGGGAGAGTGACCTTGTCCGCTGCTTACTAGCCTCTTCTCTTCTATGCAGCCAGAGTTCGGAGCAAATCAAGTGGGACTTAATTTCTGCTGAGTATGCTGTCCTAGACTTTATATTGATGCCCCTCGCTCTCTTTCTCTCTCACGCTCCCCCTTGTCCTCTGTCTTTCTCTTGCTCTTCTGCACCCCTCTCTCTTACCCCTTCCTTTCTTTCTCCACCTCAGTATTTGCTGGAGGCTGGCTGGGCAGCTGAGGGGAAGGTGATTGGTGTGACACAGCCTCGTAGAGTGGCTGCTATATCAGTAAGTACTCCTATCTCGCTCACACTCTCCTTAAGCTCTGCTGGTCCCTGTGGACTTCTTAGCTGCCCTGAATATCAAATAGTCCCCTTCTATAATTTTAAAGAGTTGCAAAAAATGATGTAACTTACTTTTATTAAAATAACTTTATTTGGGTACTTTTTAAGAGACAGTTCTGCCTGACTGAGGTTGTTTCCCCTCTCTTCCTGTCAGGTAGCCAACCGTTTGGCAGAAGAGCGTGGAGCCCTGTTGGGGCATGAGGTGGGCTATACCATCCGCTTTGATGACTGCTCTGATCCCCATGCCACCCGCATTAAGGTACTACAGCCAGCCTGTCGTCATGTCCCCTGACACATAGTGGTACCATCAATTCCTTTTATTGGATGTTTTCCTTACAGGAATTTTCTTTATTTCTTTCTCTCTCAGTTCCTGACAGATGGGATGCTGGTGAGAGAGATGATGGCTGATCCTCTACTGAAGAAGTACAGGTAAATAACTACACTAACAAACTGAGCTAGTATTGGCTACGCAATACTAGCCTCAGACTGAATATCAATGGTGGATTCAATGTCTGGGTTCATCCTGTTGTAACCCCAGGGATCTGTCTGTCTATCTTTCCTCCTCAGTGTCCTAATGCTCGACGAGGCCCATGAGAGAACCCTCTACACGGACATAGCCATCGGCCTGCTAAAGAAGGTAGCTTCTGTGCATGTCTCTTTAATGCTGGAATCCTTAATTGAAACGATAGCAAAGCGGTTACCCTGCCTATGTTTTGGTAAAAAGCTGAGGGATGTGCCTGGAGAAATGTAACCACTCTCAAATTCAAAGCCAGAGCTATGTATCCAAGGACCATGATATCAAAATTAGAGTTTTAACCATGTTTTGAGGCTATACAGTGTTACATTGACTTTGTTTACAAACATTAGAGTATAACAAGCTTATATTTTGGGTTTCTGATGGGGTACGACAGTTGAACTAAGCTCATCAGGCATTTATAAGTTATCTTCAAGAATCAATGGGTGTATATATAAATAATTTATAAGTTAAAAATTGTATGTAGCAGCTAGGGATTCACAGCTTTAACAGCTCTATATCTTCACTCGGATTGGACCGGGTCCGCTGTAATGCATTTAAACTGACAATGCATTCGGTTAGGCTTACAATGCATCTGAAATATATTACATCCATTAAATAAACCTTTCTCTTCGTTTCATCCTCCTTTAGATTCAGAAGAAGCGCAGAGACCTCAGGCTGATAGTGGCCTCAGCCACCCTGGATGCCAAGGTGATTCTCTGCTTCATTAAGATGGACAGATATGCTTCAGTACAGAGAAACAAAGGAACAGAAAGAGAGGGAGAGATGAGCTGATGTCCTGAGAGACCACAGTGCATTGACATCTGAAATGTACCACAAAGACAGTGCAGACAGACAGACGCAGTTGGCTCATGACTGCGTCACAGTCAGTCAACAAACCAGATGGGACATCGGGCTGTATTTATTTTTTTATCTTGTGCTGAAATGGTTTTTATGTTTGCCAACTCAGCAATTTTTGCTTCATAGGCATTCCTCAGAAATGTTGTAGTAATACTCTTCCCTGTGTAGCGCAGCCAAATCTCAGCTAAATCTTGCTTTAGTGACAGAAAAAGTTACATTTCACATTTGCAAATACAGTTGGATAAAATATGTATTTTGTCTTATTTAGAAAAGAACAACTCCTTTGTTGTGGTCATGCCAGTGACAAGCCTGGTTACCTGGCTACGTCTAACCCACTCATATGTTGTTATCACATTGGCTGCAGAAATTCCAAGAGTTCTTTAACCTGAATGAGACTGGAGATCCTAACAAGGATACGTGTGGAATTCTGACGGTGGAGGGACGCACCTTCCCTGTTGACGTCTTCTACACTGTCAGGTATTCCATGGAATTCTGAGAGTCTCTTCTGTCTCCAACCCTGTCACAGACTATCACATTCTACAGCCCCACATCGTTAATGTTTCATTGGTGTCAGTATTAATGAAGCTCAGGACAGACCGAGTTGAGCATCTCCTCACATTGTCTCCTTTCTCTGTCCCCAGCCCAGTCCTAATAGTGTCTCCCCTCTCTCTCTGTCCCCAGCCCAGTCCTTATACACTGTGTCCCCTCTCTCTCTGTCCCCAGCCCTTATACACTGTCTCCCCTCTGTCCCCAGCCCAGTCCTTATACACTGTCTCCCCTCTCTGTCCCCAGCCCAGTCCTTATACACTGTCTCCCCTCTCCCTTTCGCTCTCTCTCTCTTTGTGTGTGTGTCTAGTCCTTAAACACTGACTCCCCTCTCTCTTCCCAGCCCAGTCCCAGACTATGTGAAGGCCACAGTGGAGACGGTGATGAAGATCCATGAGACTGAGGATGATGGAGATGTTCTGGCCTTCCTCACTGGACAGGTGTGTTTCTCTTAGGGTTTGATTTTGAGCTGGGTACTTTTTGTCATGTGACCTGTGTGTGTTACCTGTCCTGTAGGAGGAGGTGGAGAAGGTGGTGTCTCTGCTCCAGGAGCAGGCCAGAGCTCTGGGCCGTCTCGGCATGAAGAAATACCTCAAGGTGCTGCCCATGTACGCAGGTCTGCCCTACGCTGACCAGATGAAGGTGTTTGAGAGGACGCCCCCTACTGTCCGCAAGGTGAATCTCAATCTGCGTCTGTGCGCCGTCCCAATGTCCCTACCCAGTGGTCATCAACCCTGGTCAATGGAATGTTAAATTAGTTGTTTGTTACTGGGCTGGCACAAATGCCTGCACACCTTATAGTTCTCCAGGACCAGGGTTGGTGAGAGCTGGTCTAGGGGGACTGCATATGATGCATGTATCACAATCAGCGTCATAAAGAGATGCAGGGTCCAACATAAACGCTTGTCCTCTTGTCCAGGACAAGAAGAAGAAAAAAAAAAGTTGGACAAGAATATAGATTTAGGTTGTCCAAATATCAAACAATTACTCCGATCAGAGAGGCTTACATTGAAATACATTTTTCATGTACATAAATAAAAATGCCTACAGTGCCTTCAAAAAGTATTCACTCTAGTGGTCTTCACAGATCCAAAAAGTTGGACCGGTTCTGAAATGGACCTGGGGCTTTCCCACCCGGACCAGATATGCATCATTTTTTTAAATATAGAGACCCATTCCGAACGGACCCTAGGACCTCTAGACCCATTCCGTATAGTCCTAGGCGGACCCGGTCCAATCCGAGTGAAGGAAGCAGCAGAAAAGTAGTCTTTTTTTAAGTCCGATTTTTTAACTGGAGCTGATAAAGCGCGAGAGCAGGGAGAGAGGTACCGCTCTAGCAGGCGGGGAAGGGGCCGTACTGTGAGCGAGTGACATGGGGAGGAGAGAGGGAGAGACGGCAACCAACCAACCAAGCAGTCTCGCGTTATAGTAGACTAAGAGCTGCCGTAGCTAGGTTATTTATCATCAAATATGATTACATAGTACCTGTCTTGGACTGCATCAAACCTGGAGAAGCTAGCTAACATTAGCTAGCTAGGCTAACTGAGGCTGCAGTGCATGCGCTTTCTCATCTTAGTTACAAATAACTACTCCATTCAGAATATTAAGTAGCAGCCTACCTGTTGGCTCTTGGTCATTGTAGCCTATCCTTCTCCTTTAACTTTTTATTCTTTCATTTTAATTCCATCTTCCATTGATTAGATATCTCCTAACTTTAGCCACACATGGAGGCTCTATGACTGTAGCCTATTACCGCTTTGATGACTTATGATTGGCCAAGAGAAAGCGCCACACTCCACTCTCATGAAAAGCAAGAGCAGCAGTATAAATGATAAAATGTCTCTCTCTACTGCAGCAGTCGCGTTCGGATCTGTACGGGCCATTCCGGACAAGTCAGTTAAAATTACACATACCTGAGAACCGTGACAAGCATATCAGATCCGACCCAGACCCGTGACATTATTTCGAATTCTGCATCTGGACCCGGTCCCGGATCGGGTCTCGGGTATTCGGGTGCAGGAGGATCCGTGATGACCTCTAATTCTCACCCCTTGACTTTTTCCACATTTTGTTGTGTTACAGCCTGAATTTAAAATTGATTAAATTGAGATTTTGTGTCAGAGGGGGGAAAAGCATTCATTGAATATCCCTTTGAGCATGGTAAAGTTATTAATTACACTTTGGATGGTGTATCAATACACCCAGTCACTACAAAGATACAGGCGTCCTTCCTAACTCAGTTGCCGGAGAGGAAGGAAACCGCTCAGGGATTTCACCATGAGGCCAATGGTGACTTTAAAACAGTTAGAGTTTAATGGCTGTGATAGGAGAACTGAGGATGGATCGGATCAACAACATTGTAGTTATTCCACAATACTAACTTAAATGACAGAGTGAAAAGAAGGAAGCCTGTACAGAATAAAAATATAATGACGCACTAAAGTAAAACTGCTAAAAATGTGGCAAAGAAATGAAATGTATGTCCTGAATACAAAGCGTTGTGTTTGGGGCAAATCCAATCCAACACATCACTTAGTACCACTCTCCATATTTTCATGCATGGTAGTGGCTGCATCATGTTATGGGTGTGCTTGTCATCGGCAAGGACTAGGAATTTTTTTATGATAAAAATAAATGGAATAGAGCTATGCACAGGCAAAATTCTAGAGGAAAACCTAGTTCATTCTGCTTTCCAACAGACACTGGGAGATAAATTCACCTTTCAGCAGGACAATAACCTAAAACACAAGGGCAAATATACAGTCGTGGTCAAAAGTTTTGAGAATGACATAAGTATTGGTCTTCACAAAGTTCGCTGCTTCAGTGTTATGAGATATTTTTGTCAGATGTTACTATGGTATACTGAAGTATAATTACAAGCATTCCATAAGTGTAAAAGGCTTTTATTGACAATTACATTAAGTTTATGACAATATTTGCAGTGTTGACCCTTCTTTTTCAAGACCTCTGCAATCCGCCCTGGCATGCTGTCAATTAACTTCTGGGCCACATCCTGACTGATGGCAGCCCATTCTTGCATAATCAATGCTTGGAGTTTGTCAGAATTTGTGGGTTTTTGTTTGTCCACCCGCCTCTTGAGGATTGACCACAAGTTCTCAATGGGATTAAGGTTTGGGGAGTTTCCTGGCCATGGACCCAACATTTCAATGTTTTGTTCCCCGAACCACTTAGTTATCACTTTTGCCTTATGGCAAGGTGCTCCATCATGCTGGAAAAGGCATTGGTCGTCACCAAACTGTTCTTGGATGGTTGGGAGAAATTGCTCTCGGAGGATGTGTTGGTACCATTCTTTATTCATGGCTGTGTTCTTAGGCAAAATTGTGAGTGAGCCCACTCCCTTGGCTGAGAAGCAACCCCACACATGAATGGTCTCAGGATGCTTTACTGTTGGTATGACACAGGACTGATGGTAGCGCTCACCTTGTCTTCTCCGGACAAGGTGTTTTCCGCATGCCCCAAACAATCGGAAAGGGGATTCATCAGAGAAAATGACTTTACCCCAGTCCTCAGCAGTCCAATCCCTGTACCTTTTGCAGAATATCAGTCTGTCCCTAATGTTTTTCCTGGAGAGAAGTGGCTTCTTTGCTGCCCTTCTTGACACCAGGCCATCCTCCAAAAGTCTTCGCCTCACTGTGCATGCAGATGCACTCTCACCTGCCTGCTGCCATTCCTGAGCAAGCTCTGCACTGGTGGTGCCCCGATCCCGCAGCTGATTCATCTTTAGGAGACGGTCCTGGTGCTTGCTGGACTTTCATGGGCACCCTGACGCCTTCTTCACAACAATTTAACCCCTCTCATTGAAGTTCTTGATGATCCGATAAATGGTTGATTTAGGTGCAATCTTACTAGCAGCAATATCCTTGCCTGTGAAGCCCTTTTTGTGCAAAGCAATGATGACGGCACGTGTTTCCTTGCAGGTAACCATGGTTAACAGAGGAAGAACAATGATTTCAAGCATCACCCTCCTTTTTAAAGCTTCCAGTCTGTTATTCTAACTCAATCAGCATGACAGTGATCTCCAGCCTTGTCCTCGTCAACTCTCACCTGTGTTAACGAGAGAATCACTGCCATGATGACAGCTGGTCCTTTTGTGGCAGGGCTGAAATGCAGTGGAAATGTTTTTTTGGGGATTAAGTTCATTTTCATGGCAAAGAGGGACTTTGCAATTCATCTGATCACTCTTCATGACATTCTGGAGTATATGCAAATTGCCATCATCAAAACTGAGGCAGCAGACTTTGTGAAAATTAGTATTTGTGTCATTCTCAAAACTTTTGACTACGACTGTACACTGGAGTTGCTTACCAAGACTACATTGAATGTCCCAGAGTGGCCTAGTTAAAGTTTTGACGTTAAATTGGCTGGAAAACCTATGGCTGTCTAACAATGATCAACAACGAACTTGACAGAGCTTGAACAATTAAAAATATAATGTGCAAATATTGTTCAAATTCCAGGTGTGCAAAGCGCTTACAGATTTACCCCAAAATACTCACAGCTGTAATCATTGCCGAGGGTGATTCTAACATGTATTGACGCAGGGGTGTGAATACCTATGTAAATTAGATATTTCTGTATTTCATTTTCAATAAATTAGCAAAACATTTCTGATAACATGTTTTCACTTTGCTGTTATGGGATATCGTGTGTAGAGTTTCTTGGCAATTTCTCGCATGGAATAGCCTTAATTTCTCAGAACAAGAATAGACTGACGAGTTTCAGAAGAAAGTTATTTGTTTCTGGCCATTTTGATTCTGTAATCGAACACAAAATTGCTGATGCTCCAGATACTCAACTAGTCTCAAAAAGGCCAGTTTTATTGCTTCTTTAATCAACACAACAGTTTTCAGCTGTGCTAACATAATTGCAGAAGGGTTTTCTAATGATCAATTAGCCTTTTAAAATGACAAACTTGGATTAGCAAACACAATGTGCCATTGGAACAGAGGACTGATGGTTGCAGATAATGGGCCTCTGTACGCCTATGTAGATATTCCATAAAAAATCATCTGTTTCCAGCTACAATAGCCATTTACAACATTAACAATGTCTACGCTGTATTTCTGATCAATGTGATGTTATTTTAATGGACAAAAAAATGCTTTTCTTTCGAAAACAAAGACATTTCTAAGTGACCCCAAACTTTTGAACGGTAGTGTAGGCAAAAACGGCAGTCATGTTTGAAAAATATAATGAAGGATAATGAACATTAACGTCTAAAGTCTTGATTCTGTCAACATACTGGAGGCATGGTAGTGTTCAGATCAAATGGTCACATTAGCGGAGGCAGTCAGCATTTTGAAACTGTTTAACCATAAACGTAATTGTTTAAAACCTGGATGTTTTATGTCATTTTTTGATGCATGTCTTATTTTATTTCAAAGTAGCCTAGCCAAAACACAACCATAGAAATGTTGAGGGAATTACATTACATGGCCAAATGTATGTGGACCCCTTTCAAATTAGTGGATTCTGCTATTTCAGCCACACCTATTGCTGACAGGTGTTTAAAATCGTGCACACAGCCAGGCAATCTCCGTAGACAAACATTGGCAGTAGAATGGCCCGTACTGAAGAGCTCCGTGACTTTCAACATGGCACTGTCATAGGATGCAACCTTTCCAACAAGTCAGTTCGTCAAATGTCTGCCCTGCTAGAGCTGCCCCGATCAACTGTAAGTGCTATTATTGTGAAGTGGAAACATCTAGGAGCAACAACTGCTCAGCCACGAAGTGGTAGGTCACACAAGCTCACAGAACTGGACCGCCAAGTGCTGAAGCGCGTAAAAATCGTCTGTCCTCGGTTGCAACACTCACTACCGAGTTCCAAACTGCCTCTGGAAGCAACGTCAGCACAATAACTGTTCGTTGGGAGCTTCATGAAATGGGTTGACATGGCCGAGCAGCCACACACAAGCGTAAGATAACTATGCGCAATGCCAAGCGTCGGCTGGAGTGTTGTAAAGCTCGCCACCATTGGACTCTGGAGCAGTGTAAACGCTTTCTCTGGAGTGATGAATCACGCTTCGCCATCTGGCAGTCCGACGGACAAATCTGGGTTTGGCGGATGCCAGGAGAACACTACCTGTTCGACTGCATAGTGCCAACTGTAAAGTTTGGTGGAGGAGGAATAATGGTCCTGGGGCTGTTTTTCATGGTTCGGGCAAGGCCCCATAGTTCCAGTGAAGGGAAATCTTAACGCTACAGCATACAATGACATTCCAGACGATTATGTACTTCCAGCTTTGTGGCAGCAGTTTGGGGAAGGCCTTTTCCTGTTTCAGCATGAAAATGCCCCCGTGCACAAAGTGAGGTCCATTCAGAAATGGTTTGTCGAGATCGGTGTGGAAGAACTTGACTGGCCTGCACAGAACCCTGACCTCAACTCCATCGAACACCTTTGGGATGAATTGGAACGCCGACTGCGAGCCAGGCCTAATCACCCAACATCAGTGCCTGACCTCGCTAATGCGCTTGTGGTTGAATGGAAGCCCCGTGTAGCTCAGTTGGTAGAGCATGGCGCTTGCAACGCCAGGGTTGTGGGTTCGTTTCCCACGGGGGGCCAGTATGAAAAAATGTATGCACTCACTAACTAAGTCGCTCTGGATAAGGGCGTCTGCTAAATGACAAAAATGTAATGTAAATGTAAGTCCCCGCAGCAACGTGACGGGCGACTAACTTTTGGACAAGTAAAAAATCTGTCCTACTTATCTGAAGGACAGGTTGTAAAAAAAGTGAATGTCAAGCCCTGAGATGGCCAGATTGGAGTTTGCGGCAATGAATGCTTTTATACCTCCGCTAGTACACAGGACAACCGTGTGTATACGGTAAGCTTCCTTAAGAGTACCGAGCGATGAAAACACTTTTTGCCACAAGATGAAATGATCTATCAGTCATATGGCGGATGATGCATGTGCTTAATAGTCAATTCCCGATGTACAATTCCCCATTGCAAAGCCTTGTATTGTATTGGAGTGGGAGGTCTGTTAAAGCGCACTCTCTGGTTCTCTAAGGTGGTGGTGGCCACTAACATAGCAGAGACGTCCATCACCATCAACGGCATCGTGTTTGTGATCGACTGTGCATTTGTCAAGCTGCGGGCGTACAACCCTTGCACTGCAATCGAGTCACTGGTGGTCACACCCATCTCCAAGGCCTCGGCCAGTCAGAGGGCAGGACGAGGGGGACGCAACCGAGCCGGGAAGTGCTTCAGACTATACACAGGTAGGTGTGGGGGGGGGGGGCTGTCTCTGTGTGTGTTATCGGAAAGGCCATCGGTGAGGGGGAAAAAAATGTCAAGATCATCAATGGAGAGTGAATGAGAGCAGGGGAAGGGTGTGGCATGCAGCCCTATACTGCAGTGTGTGTTCTGACCTGTCTGTGTGTGCTCCAGAGGAGGATTTTGAGAAGCTGCCTGCGTCCACGGTTCCAGAGATGCAGCGTACCAACCTTGCCCCTGTCATCCTGCAGCTCAAAGCTCTGGGCATAGACAACGTGCTGCGATTCAGCTTCCTCTCTGTGAGTCCATCCAATACAATGTGTAGCCTTTGTGTGGAGCACTTTAATCTCGGTTTACCAGGAACTAAAATCTTCCGTAATTTGGTCAGATGCTCGAGTAGACTGTACATGAGATTTAAGAGCACTGAGAAAGGCACATCATTCTGAAAGCTGGTGAATTGACTCAAAGAGCACCAAGATGGGTTGTCAACAATTATTAACTTTGATAGGCTGCGTATTAAACTAACGTTATAATTGTTCCCCCTCTGTAGCCTCCTCCAGCCCAGTCCATGGTCCAAGCCCTGGAGTTGCTCTATGCCCTGGGGGGTCTGGACCAGTATGGTCGTCTGACCGACCCTATGGGAGTACGTATGGCAGAGTTCCCCCTCAGCCCCATGTTCGCCAAGATGCTGCTGGAGTCAGGAAACTTTGGCTGTTCCAAGGAGATCGTTACCATAGCAGCCATGATGCAGATCCAAAACATCTTCATGGTGCCAGCCAATCAGAAGAAACCAGCAGTGAGTGCTGCAGATGTCATCATGTTGAATTCCCAGTCTAAAAACGTGCTGTTGTGAAGATCTGTATCGCTGTCTCTGTGCTTCGAGACTCCAAAGCTTTTACCACGGCTTCTACCATCCTAATCACCCCTCGTCTCCCTCTCTGTCTGCATGTCTGGTCTTTACCTCCCCTCTTTCTCTCTCTGCTCCCATTCTCCTCCCTCCTTCATAGGCGCGGGAGCATCGGAAGTTTGCTGTGGCGGAGGGAGATCATCTCACCATGCTCAATGTGTACGAAGCCTTCATCAAGGTGGGCACTGCCACTGTGAACATGGTCCATGAATAATGAACAGCAAAGCACTCTGATAAATGATATAATATTTTAGATAAGATTTATATATTTTCATATCAGCTTTACTAAGCGTTTGCATTTCTGAAAACTATACTGAACAAAAATATAAACGCAACCATTTCAAAGATTTTACGACATATCTCCTTCGCATAGAGATGATCAGGCTGTTGATTGTGGCCTGTGGAATATTGTCTCACTTCTCAATGGCAGTGCAAAGTTGCTGGATATTAGTGGGAACTGGAACACGCTGTCTTAAACATCAATCCAGAGCATCCCACACCTGCTCAATGGGTAAAATGTCTGGTGAGTATGCAGGCCATGGAAGAACTGGAATTTTATTTTTTATTTAATTTAACCTTTATTTAACCAGGTAAGCCAGTTGAGAACAAGTTCTCATTTACAACTGCGACCTGGCCAAGATAAAGCAAAGCAGTGCGATAAAAACAACAACACATAGTTACATATGGGGTAAAACAAAACATAAAGTCAAAAATACAACAGAAAATATATATACAGTGTGTGCAAATGTAGCAAGTTATGGAGGTAAGGCAATAAATAGGCTATAGTGCAAAATAATTACAATTAGTATTAACACTGGAATGATAGATGTGCAAGAGATGATGTGCAACTAGTGATACTGGGGTGCAAATGAGCAAAATAAATAACAATATGGGGATGGGGTAGTTGGGTGGGCTAATTACAGATGGGCTGTGTACAGGTGCAGTGATCGGTAAGCTGCTCTGACAACTGATGCTTAAAGTTAGTGAGGGAGATAAGTGTCTCCAGCTTCAGAGATTTCTGCAGTTCATTCC
The DNA here is from genome assembly GCF_020615455.1 of Coregonus clupeaformis. NCBI lineage: Eukaryota > Metazoa > Chordata > Actinopteri > Salmoniformes > Salmonidae > Coregonus > Coregonus clupeaformis. The sequence goes on along the minus strand of NC_059202.1, from coordinate 53,674,450 downwards.
AGTCATTTGCAGCAGAGAACTGGAAGGAATGGCAGCCAAAGGAGGTGTTGGCTTTGGGGATGACCAGTGAGATATACCTGCTGGAACGCATACTACGGGTGGGTGTTGCTATGGTGACCAATGATCTAAGATAAGTCGGGGATTTGCCTAGAAGTGATTTATAGATGACCTGGAGCCAGTGGGTTTGGCGACGAATATATTTTCAGCTTCCAGGAATTGTGTACAGGTCCTTGTGACATGGGGCCGTGCATTATCATGCTGAAACATGAGGTGATGGCGGCGGATGAATGGCACGACAATGGGCCTCAGGATCTCTTCACGGTATCTCTGTGCATTAAAATTGTAATCGATAAAATGCAATTGTGTTTGTTGTTCGTAGCTTATGCCTGCCCATACCATAACCCCACCGCCACCATGGGGCACTCTGTTCACAACGTTGATATCAGGAAACCGCTCACCCACACGACGCCATACACGCTGTCTGCCATCTGCCTGGTACAGTTGAAACCGGGATTCATCCATGAAGAACACACTTCTCCAGCGTGCCGGTGAGCATTTGCTCACTGAAGACGGTTAGGATGCCAAACTTCAGTCAAGTCAAGACCCTGGTGAGGACGACGAGCACGCAGATGATCTTCCTTGAGACGGTTTCTGACTGCTGAAATTCTTCGGTTGTGTAAATGCACATTTTCATCAGCTGTCAGGGTGGCTGTTCTCAGACGTTCCCGCAAGTGAAAAAGCCGGATGTGGAGGTCCTGGGCTGGCGTGGTTACATGAGGCCAGTTGGACCTACTGCCAAATTCTCTAAAACGACGTTGGAGGTGGCTTAAGGTTGAGAAATTAACATTCAAATCTCTGGCAACAGCTCTGGTGGACATTCCTGTAGTCAGCATGTGGCATTGTGTTCAATCTGTGGCATTGTGTTGTGATAAAACTGCACATTTTATAGTGGCCTTTTTATGTCCCCAGCACAAGGTGAGGCCTCCTGTAGCTCAGTTGGTAGAGCATGGTGCTTGCAATGCCAGGGTTGTGAGTTTGAAGAATGTATGCACTCACTAACTGTAAGTCGCTCTGGATAAGAACGTCTGCTAAATGACTAAAATTTAAAATGTGCACCTGTTTTAATGATCATTTTCTTGGCAAAGGAGAAATGCTCACTAACAGGGATGTAAACAAATTTGTGAACAAAATTTGAGAGAAATGCTTTTATGTGTATGGAACATTTCTGGGATTTCAGCTCATGTAACATGGGACCAACACTTTACATGTTGTGTTTATATTTTTGTTCATTGTAAGTATAAGGGAATAAAAGCTAAATGGTAGACCAAAAGGTCAAATCCATTTATCTCTAACCCCTCCCATCCCTCCAGCACCAGAAGAGCTCTCAGTGGTGTCAGGAACACTTCCTCAACTACAAGGGTCTGCTGCGAGCCATGACTGTACGAGAACAGCTCAGACGACTCATGAACAAGTTCAAGGTGCCACGCACCTCCAGCGAAGGTGTGTGTGTGTACCCCACATTTCTGTCCAGTTTGTATCCTATATGTAAACCTCTTTACAGTGTTCAAATTGAACAGGAAATGATGTTTTTGTCTTGTCCAGGTGACCCGGATGTGATCCTGAGATGCATCGTGTCTGGTTTTTTCGCCAATGCTGCCCGCATGCACCACTCAGGATCCTACAGGTGTCTACCAACTCCCTGAAACACTGTTGTCTGTTGTTTTTGCCTTGACTAAGCTGAATGTCTCTACTGTTAATTCATCCCCTCCTCACGCCTTCTGTCTCCCAGGACTCTACGGGATGACAGAGAGCTTCACATCCATCCCAACTCTGTGCTGTTTGGAGAGAAGCCTACGAAGTGGTGAGGATTTGGCCTTTACATTGGGCCAGGGGTTCTCAAACCTCTCCTCGGGGACCCCAGAGGTTTCACAATTTTGTTGTAGGCCTAAACTAGCTCAGCTGATTAATCTACTCAAGGGCATGATGAATAGTTGACTGAATCAGGTGTTCGAGCTCTGGAATAGATAAAATATGGCTGGGTGTCCCAGAGGAGAGGAATGAATCTCCTAGATGTATGCATCTAATACTGCCTTGACCTTTCTGCCTTGTCATCCCCCAGGGTTGTCTTCAATGAAGTCGTGCAGACCTCTAAGTACTACATGCGTGATGTCACAGCTGTAGAGTCCTCCTGGTTGGTCGAGCTTGCACCCCACTTTTACAAGGAGGCAAGGTATGAGAAAAACACTGTCTTTCTAGTACTCTACTCTCTTTTTCTCTCTTGTTTGTTCTGAGAGAGAAAAAAGCCCACCCATAGCACATATTAAGGGTAATTATGTACACTACATGACCAAAAGTATGTGGACACCTGCTCGTCGAACATCTCATTCCAAAATCACGGGCATTAATATGGAGTGGGTCCCCCCTTTGCTGCTGTAACAGCCTCCACTCTTCTGGGAAGGCTTTCCACTAGATGTTGGAACATTGCTGCGGGGACTTGCTTCCATTCAGCCACAAGCATTAGTGAGGTCGGGCACTGATGTTGGGTGAGGCCTGGCTCGCAGTCGGCATTCCAATTAATCCAAAAGATGTTCAATGGGGTTGAGGTCAGGGCTCTGTGCAGGCCAGTCAAGTTCTTCCACACCCATCTCAACAAACCATTTCTGAATGGACCTCGCACAGGAGCATTGTCATGCTGAAACAAGAAAGGGCCTTCCCCAAACTGTTGCCACAAAGTTGGAAGTACAGAATCGTCTAGAATGTCATTGTATGCTGTAGCATTAAGATTTCCCTTCACTGGAACTAAGGGGCCTAGCCCAAACCATGAAAAACAGCCCCAGACCATTATTTCTCCTCCACCAAACTTCACAGTTGGCACTATGCATTCGGGCAGGTAGTGTTTTTTTCCTAGCATCCGCCAAACCCATATTAGTCCGTCGGACTGCCAGATGGCGAAGCGTGATTCATCACTCCAGAGAACGCGTTTCCACTGCTCCAGAGTCCAATGGCGGTGAGCTTTACACCACTCCAGCCAACGCTTGGCATTGTGCATAGTTATCTTAGGCTTGTGTGCGGCTGCTCGGCCATGGAAATCCATTTTCATGACGCTTCCGACGAACAGTTCTTGTGCTGATGTTGCTTCCAGAGGCAGTTTGGAACTCTGTAGTGAGTATTGCAACCGAGGACAGAAGATTTTTACGCGCTTCAGCACTCGGCGGTCATGTTCTGTGAGCTTGTGTGGCCTACCACTTCGCGTCTGAGCCGTTGTTTCGCCTAGACGTTTCCACTTCACATAACAGCACTTAGTTGACCAGGGCAGAAATTTGACGAACTGGCATCCTATGACGGTGCCACGTTGAAAGTCACGGAGCTCTTCAGTAAAGCAATTCTACAGTCATGGTCAAAAGTTTTGAGAATGACACAAGTATTGGTCTTCACAAAGTTTGCTGCTTCAGTGTTTTTAGATATTTTTGTGAGATGTTACTATGGTATACTGAAGTATAATTACAAGCATTCCATAAGTGTCAAAGGCTTTTATTGACAATTGCATTACGTTTATGCAAAGAGTCTATTTGCAGTGTTGACCCTTCTTTTTCAAGACCTCTGCAATCCGCCCTGGCATGCTGTCAATTAACTTCTGGGCCACATCCTGACTGATGGCAGCCCATTCTTGCATAATCAATGCTTGGAGTTTGTCAGAATTTGTGGGTTTTTGTTTGTCCACCCACCTCTTGAGGATTGACCACAAGTTCTCAATGGGATTAAGGTTTGGGGAGTTTCCTGGCCATGGACCCAAAATGTCGATGTTTTGTTCCCAGAGCCACTTAGTTATCACTTTTGCCTTATGGCAAGGTGCTCCATCATGCTGGAAAAGGCATTGTTCGTCACCAAACTGTTCTTGGATGGTTGGGAGAAGTTGCTCTCGGAGGATGTGTTGGTACCATTCTTTATTCATGGGTGTGTTCTTAGGCAAAATTGTGAGTGAGCCCACTCCCTTGGCAATCCAATCCCTGTACCTTTTGCAGAATATCAGTCTGTCCCTAATGTTTTTCCTGGAGAGAAGTGGCTTCCTCTCTGCCCTTCTTGACACCAGGCCATCCTCCAAAAGCCTGCTGCCATTCCTGAGCAAGCTCTGCACTGGTGATGCCCCGATCCCGCAGATGAATCAACTTTAGGAGACGGTCCTGACGCTTGCTGGACTTTCTTGGGCGCCCTGAAGTCGTCTTTACAACAATTGAACCTCTCTCCTTGAAGTTCTTGATGATCCGATAAATGGTTGATTTAGGTGCAATCTTACTAGCAGCAATATCCTTGCCTGTGAAGCCCTTTTTTGTGCAAAGCAATGATGACGGCACGTGTTTCCTTGCAGGTAACCATGGTTAACAGAGGAAGAACAATGATTTCAAGCACCACCCTCCTTTTTAAAGCTTCCAGTCTGTTATTCTAACTCAATCAGCATGACAGAGTGATCTCCAGCCTTGTCCTCGTCAACACTCACCTGTGTTAAGGAGAGAATCACTGACATGATGTCAGCTGGTCCTTTTGTGGCAGGGCTGAAATGCAGTGGAAATGTTTTTTTGGGGATTAAGTTCATTTTCATGGCAAAGAGGGACTTTGCAATTCATCTGATCACTCTTCATAACATTCTGGAGTATATGCAAAATGTATGTAGTTCAGTCCTTGAGCTGTTCTTGTCTATCGATGTTCTGTATTATTTCATGTTTTGTGTGGACCTCAGGAAGAGTATCTGCTGCTTCAGCAACAACTAATGGGGATCCTAATAAAACACTAAATACCATATGATATGTTTATCTTTTTAACTGATTCACTTTATATCCCTCTTGTTCTCTGTCTGTATCCCCCTCTCCTTCTCCCCATCTGTTAGCACGGGTCATTGACCAGCAAGAGATCCAGGGTCCTCTGAGCCAGCTTCTGTCCCCGAGCTGTCATAACTCTGACCACTATGTCCTGGTTCCAACCCCCCACCCAGAGAGGACCAGCGCTAGGGGAACAGAGTCATGGGAAGCAGGGTACTGGGCAAAACCCGAGGAGGAGAAAGGAGAACACCCCTCCTAAACCTACACTGTGCCCCCCCATTCCCATCCCAATACCCTCTTCCTTTCTATCACCCTGTACAAAGAGATGTATTATATTTATTTCCCATTCCACACGGTATTCACTAGATGGCCATGCTGTAACGGACAGAACAGATGAGCAAGTACATTAGCTATTCGTTCTGAATTTACAGAAGGGTTAGGGGACAACCCCCCCCCCCGTCTGCATTTTGGCTAAGATCAAATGTAGGATCTGTTCTTTTCAGTTTAATATTTGATAGTTAAAGTGTGGTTGTGGTTGGAGTGCTCCATAGTTATGTCCTTTCCAGCATGGCCAGATCCCCTCCACACCTGTACATATAGAGACAGAGCAGGCTTGGGTCCAGGGAATGGGGGTACCATACCTGGGCCTTGGTTCCATGGTTATTTTTTTATAGCTTTGGGCTCAATTCAATCGAACCCTGTAGTATTTACGCAGTAGCTCTTTTTCCCATGGTCAAATAAAATCCCTAACAACACCAGGTAGACTTCACAGGTAGATGCTTCCAGTTTTCAAGATAATTAGTGTGTGTGTATACCGGGCAGTAGTTTGTAAAACCAAGACGCTGTGTAAACATTGCTATGGGGGGGGTTTGATTTGAATTTCAGCCTCTGTTTTTAAGTCGTGGCATGGCGCGGTAAATAAACGAAGACTGAGTATGAGGATGTGAAACTTTTTATTGTTTGGGGACGCAAAAAAGTAGTTTCCTTTTTTCTTATTATTTTTATAATTTGCTCCTCCCCTATACTGGGTGCTAGTCTTTTCCAACTGTAGCTATCAGTACCAAGGCTAGCTATCTCCTTTTTCCAATACTTGTCTCTTTAGAACAGGAATCCCAAACTACGGGGACTGCAGGGTTTTGTTCCAACCCAGCCCCAACATAATCAATCAACTACTCATGGTCTTCAATCTGGATTACGTTTAGCTAAATCAGATGTGTTAGGGCTGGGCTAGGACAAAAGCCTGCACACCTAATGGCTCTCCAGGACCAGAGTTGGAGAACACTGCAATCTTCAATCATATGTGTTTTGACTCTGTGGCACAGATCTATAAGCTTGTGCCACAGATGGAAATTCAATTTTGGATTTCATGAGTCAACACAGAATGTAGCATTCTGGGTTGTTGCTGTGAAAAAGACCTCTTTGCTTTTAGACAGTTACTCTAGAACTCTTTACTACTGTCTATCTCAAACATAGTGAGTGGCCTTTTGAACCGTTATGTGCCAAAAAATTATCTAACCATATTTCATTTTGGTATGAAATGTGCAAATAACCCATCAAGCATTTTAAGTGCAAAAGAAGCAATCAAAACAGAAAAATGTAAGTGCCATTTTTCTGTATGATTAAGTGCATTCAGAGATGCATATGAAGCCTAAATAATGTATCTTTTTGAGCCATTTCTCTTTGGCCCATCACTGTTTGTTTCCCTATATCACCATTGGTTGTGGTTTGCATAAATCAGTTGTTCTATACATCATTGTCTGTGTCAAGACCAGTAATGTTCAACAGAAAGGAAGGCACACATTTTTAAGGGTCAGTGCTATCTTGGATCCTTGGGACATCCCTACCCATAACCTTAACCCATAACCCTTACCTTAACATTTTACATTTCAACTTCAATGGGGTAGGGACGTCCCAAGGATACCGGATAGCACTGGGCCATTTTAAAGTACGTTTCACCCCCATATATTACAACAACCCCTGCTTCTGTCTTGATTTGTGCTTCCTGATTTTTGTCTTTGTTTTTCTCCAAGGAGTGCTATTATTTTATATATTTTTTACCCCCGAAAGCTTGAGAGTAAGAAAACAAACAACCATAGGACCTGCTTTCATTTCAGTAAGGTTACTGTCCTTTATTGACTTATGTCTGCATGGTTTTAACTTTCGATTCCTTGTCCTTTCTAGGTACAATATAACTGCCTCTGAACTCTGGAAAACTAACATACCATAGATGATCCAATGCAATCCGACTAGTAGAATGACTATACAAGTGAAATACTATTGCATGTTAAATGGTAATCTATTAAGAACACTGCTAAGATCACAATGTAGATTTGCACAAATGTAGTTGACTGTGAGATGACTGATGTTCCTCTGTGCTGAGAATCTTAATGTGTCTGTCACAAAGCCAGTGTAATCTGTAGTCTGTAGTTGCCCAGCTCTGAGAAGCAGCTGTATCCCTCCACATCTTGAAATAAAGCCGTATGGTCATGGACTCCACTATGTCTGTCTGTCGCTGTTAAATGGTTTAAACTGTGACCATTAGATCAGTGTTTAGAGGAATTCTCATCCTACTCCTGAGTCCTGGGTAAACTTACTTGTGACCTCAGATACTGGTGCAGTAGTGTACTTGACCAGCAGGTGTCAGTGTTGTACTGTAAACTGTTCAGACAGATGGTCTAGAATGATTTCCAGTCCTGCCAGTATTTCGTGTGATAGATGTTATTCCATTGAGATATAAATAATATAATCAGTCTTATTGTGGGAGACAATGCCAGAATGTTAATATTGTAATATTATGTCCAGTGTTTTACCTTTCTTGCTTTCTGTTTTCCCTGCTCATCCGACAATGTATTGACAATTCTAGAGCCTTGTATTGGCATTAAAGACAATCTTCACGGGAATGCTCATAATTACATTGAATGGTTCAAGTGAGATGTATTGTTTCAACTTCAGATATTTTGAGTGTTTAAAATGACAAATTATGTAACCAATGGCACACAGGATTTATTCTCCGATTAGGCAATTGGAGATTGTGGTAGGCATATGGCTGATGTTAGGCCTGGTGTGTTCTTTCTGGCTGATTAGGTTACAAATGATTTCATATTGGGCACGCATTTAGGCAAGTACCTGGTGCGTTGATTGATCTCTGACCACGGTAAAAACGAATGTGGGTAGAGTAACCTTACAGCGGGTAGCAGAAATGTAAATAAACTCTCAGATGACAGTATGAGAGAGTGTGGCTGACTTCCTCGCTTAGCGCTCCAATCAGTCTGCAGAGGTGCGGGAAGGAAGTGCTCAAGACTCCTGGGAATTGAGGGAAGCTGGCAACCTGGTCTCAGAGCATTTGGTATTATTCTGTATATAAAAACGAAACTTCTCTTTAGTATAATGTTTCGTATGGTATGTTAAGAATTACAATGACAATTCCGATATATTATGAATTTTCAAAACGTATGACATTTTACAAATTCCAATTTGTTGTGGCTAACGTTAGTTAGGCTAGGGGTTAGGGTTAAGTTTAGGAGTTAGGTTAAAACGATAGCTGTAAGCTCTGGATAAGAGCGTCTGCTAAATGACTAAAATGTAAATGTAAATTGTTAGCTAGAAGAGTTAGGGGAAGGGTTAGCTAACATGCTAAGTAGTTGCAAAGTAGCTAAAAAGTAATACACACTTGCTAAAATCCTAAAGTTGTCTGTGATGAGATTCATTCACGTTATACTCCCACCCTGACCAACCACCCTCCTTTCATTTTTGCCTTAAGTAACCTTCTGTCTTATGTAACCATACCAAACGTAACATATCATAATACCGACATCGATGTTCCGGATTTACGTTTACTATGTCATGTCTAGTCTATGAGACCAGGCTGAGGGAAAAGAGCCAGAGAGACTATGGAGAGTGGGAGTGTGTAGGAGTCCAGAGACTGCCTCCGTTCAATTACCAGTCTGCGACACCGTTGACGCGCGTTCAGACAAGGCAGAAAAGGAGGTGAAGAGTCGGTCGATGTCATCCAAGCACTCTCCACTTATTTGAGTCGTCCCCCATTGACATAATTGGCCAAACCTTATATGAATATCCCCAGACCCACAAAGATGATGAATGGTGAAAATGATAGCGGTTGAGAGGGTTAATAGCGTGTGCAGTGTATGATAGGCTTTTATAGTCATTGGATTCATTAATGGTAGCATATAGGCCTACCTCCATCGTTACAATCAATAGCCGAGTGGTGGCTCTTCTACTAAAATGTAAGAAAAGAGAAAGAGACGAAATTAACTTTAAATACATTGTGACTCTTAAATGGATGGCACTGGCAACCACGTGGTGGAGTCTTGTATGGTTTTTATTTTCTTAACCCTAACACACTTTTGCCAGATAGCTTCTTATGGCTAGATTGGATACAGTTTATGTCATAGTGACGTCAAAAGTTGCACGTAAGGGATAATTTTGCATTTTAGCTAACCATAACATTAACCTTGGCCTAACCTTAACCTAATTCTCCTAACCTGCTACGTTAATTATCCTAGCCTGCTGCGTAAATTATCCTAACCTGCTACGTAGAGTCACTTCTGATATAAACTGTATACCATCTAGTTAAAACCTTTATATAGCCCTGCCATACCTGGAAGATACCAAAGGCATGTAAGTAGGTTAAGTCTGATTAGCCTTTAAACATGAATGTTTCCACAGCATATGCATTTTAAATACCCAATTTGGATTATTTATTCAATATAGAAAAATGCTGACCATAATAGTTTTATCACCAGCAAAATAATTTGTAAACCAAAAAGATACCACACCCCTCTCCAAGGACAAAGTAGCACCTGCGCAATGGAAAGGCCACTGTCCTGGAGAGAAACCCAGACAAACAAAGACTAGATGCAAGTTAATGGGGAAGTTAGACTATGTAAACAAATATTGTAGCGACCTTAACTCAAAACATAACGACCTTGTCAACAAGTTCGGACCTCTTGGTGTAATGGGTAAGGTTTTGGCTTGACAGTTGCTGGACTCGGGTTTGAGTTCTGATCGGGGCTAACTCCCCGAATTTGCTACATTGGTGTTAGAAATGGGATGGCGCCCGTAAGGCCATCGGAGAGGCGTCTCCAAGTGAGGGACTTGTTGAGTTGGGCGATATGGACCAAAATCCATATTGCGATAAATTGTCTAAATTAATGCGATATTGATAAATAGAATGATACGTTTATAACATTAATGTTCTCCACCGTTTTTTTAAACTACAACTACTAGTTTGATGGTTGTAGCCATCAATTGTCCCATTAACAATCACATTTCTCTAGTATAGGCTACTTATCATAATGAACGATATCAGCAAAATGCCTGCGATAAGTGATCTGTATGATAAGTGTTGATAATCCCTTATCTCAGTTCTAGGGATTTAGTATTGAGAAACTTGGGGACACGCACTCCCGAAGGAAGGTAGCAACCTTAAACCAACACCTAACCACTTCATCAACAGGGTTGGAGCGCTTGGCGTAACGGTTAAGGTGTTAAGTTGACAGCCGCTGGACCTAGGTTCGAGTCCTGGTCAGGGCTACATCCCGGATACACTACAGTATTTTAAACAGTACCCTAATAAGTATCAAGCGTAAACAGGGTCCTTCCTAACTGTTACAATTATTTTAATTGTTTACCAAACAGACAAAATGCTGCATGGCGCTAACCGGCCACTAGCCTAATTGGAATAAGGACAATAACGATTAGCTCCAATGATCATTCTATGATGAGTAGCCTAGTTTAAAATAACCATGCTGGTTGGCAGTCTGGCAGATGCTGTCCAAGCCAAGGTGTAGGGATAGGGCCAGTAGTTGGTAGTCCTACAAGGAACTGGTAGCCTGATGAGCCCCCTGTGTGTTCTCAACATTTCAAAGATGTCCATGCTCCCTCCTCTAAATAATATTTACTGTCTCTAAAGGTATCTCACTTCAATATCACTTATAGTCCTATTGATAAGAAGTTATCGCGATAGTTGTCCTCCCAACCTGTAGATTGGATATCCTACCTCAGTGTCTAGGCTAGGAAGGAGTCGCCCCTCTGTCCTTGATCTAGGCTGCGTTTCTGCTTTAGCCTACATGTAGGTGTTCGGTTCTGTAAGACAGTATTGCCAAACCTGTTTTCCAGTTCCACTCAGTTGCCCATTCTAGTTTTCCAACCATGGGATGACAGGAGGAGTGACAGCCACATCTATTAGTGATTCATAGTAGCCTATTGGACCACAGGATTTAGATGAGGCAGCAGTTTGAACAGGTTGTGTGTGCTAGGTCCACTGTCTTTCTTTCCATGTTTTAGGCCTTTATTTAAAAAATCATTGACATGTTTGAGTCCATTTGAAGAATGTTTAACAGTGATATAGGGTTCTGGAGGGGAGGCAAGTCATGTTTAGATTGTAATTAAGGTCTACCCCCTGTTCAAAGTTTACACATGTTTTGAAAGAAAACAATCTAGTTAATTTTTCCTCTCTGTCTTGGTCATTCAAGCGAGAAGTATCTATGTCTACACCTACATTTTTTTGTGTCACTTTTAATGTGTAATTGTATAAACAATATGTAAGTTGATCAAGAATATACAGCAGGTTAGTTGAGCTGTAGTCTCGCGAGGGTGCTGAGATTAGTTGAATTTCATTTTATGTTCCCATTATCAGCTCGTTTTTCATCTCCTGTAAGGAAAGGATAGCTGTTGTAAAAATGTAGAGGTGCTGATGAATTTGAGTTAAATCTGAGTTGGAGATGAGATAAGGTTAATTACAGCTGACCCTTCTCATAGGTATGGGTGTAATATAAGTTGCATACCAAAAGGCAGGTACAGCTATTTGGGACTGACACATTTCCTTGACATCCTAAACCTAGATGGTAAACCTGTGGCAACATATTGGCAAATATAACCACTCACATGATGATCCTCCATCCTGTTTGGCCACACATTAACATATTCTAATAAATGGCCAGAGTCTACAAAGGGCCCAGACATGTGCAGAGGGTTAATAATGTTGAATAATAGTTAAAATAACATTTTAGTTCTGCTCTGTTATGACCAAGTGAGTGTGAGAGCTGTTGTTGTATTCCCAGGAAGAACTATTGACCTGTTTAATTAACCTTGTGTGCTGATTCATTATCACCATGCAAAAACCGTTTAGTTGAGGATTGTGTAAGATCTTACAAGTACTGCCTCATACCTACTGTATGGTCACCAATGGACACAATATATTATATTCGAAATGATCTCTCTTTATAAAATATTATAGAATTGAAGGAGTGAATTCTTCTCACAGTTTGCATTGTTTAAAGATAAATATATCTTCAAAAACGGGGATAAGTGGATATTAAATAGACAACATACACGCCAAACAGGCTTTAGTTTACACAGCTTTTGGAGCCTGTAAAGGAAATGGTGGGATGGACTGGGCGGAGGGCTTGTAGCATTTTGCCATAAATGTTAAGTAGTAGGGGGAAAAAAAAGAAAAGAAAAAAAAAGGAAACGAACAGAAAGGATTTCGACCACGGGAGGAGTTTTTACATTTGGAATGGTGGATGCAATCAGTTGTGCGAGGCTGGTTAGTGGACTCCCCGGGTGACAAATTGAAAGTGTCTCGGTCTAGTTTATAGCCCTGATCAGGTCAAACGAAAAATATTGGAGGTCTGGGTGAGGAGACAGGCCCGCCTGGCGCAGATAAATGGACTGATCATTTCTTATTGAGAAACAATTCCTAAAAGGTAGTTTACTGTGTGACTGGGGAAGCGGGGGAGCGGAGAGCACGACGCGCACCCACTGCTCCCTCTCTGACCCTTCCTCCAGCGCCGGAATGAAATGGATAGAGAGAACGCGCGTTTCTGATGGCACTCCTCCGCCAGAGAGACACTCCATTTGTTATGAAGTAGGGGTCCTGATGAAGTGTAGGGAGCGCCTCCCTTTTTCTCTTACCCCCCCCTCATCCCTCCTTTCTCAGGCACTGCAAGGCCGGCCTTCAGTCTGCTACACTCGAAATGGATGGAAGGAGCCGATTGAATTTTACACTCCCTTGGTCATGATTAATGTGTCTGGAGTGCGGCGTCGCGGCAGTGTCATGCCATGACCACTAGGTGGTGGTCAAGCTCCTCTAGTTGAAGTCTGATGCTTGGGTTTGGGGGCAAGTGGCGGTGAGGGGTGCATTGGTGTTTGGAGATACGGCTCCTCTCTTAGCAGTCGACCCCTTCAACTCCTCTCTCTAGTGTTAATAGAAAATGTGTGCTCACTCCCACTCCCTCTCGTTATTAGGCTACTTCACGGTCTGTTTCTCTGTGCTGTGCGCTGCCCTCTCTGTGTAACTTGGCAGGGTTGGCTGTAAATGTCAGTTTATCACTTAACTCATTGTAAAAGGGTGAGAGGCCTAATAAAAGGAGTCAGGTCGCATTACTAGACTTTGTAACAGATGTTTATGGTGTCCCTTTACTCATTCACAGTTCAAGCCAGTTGTCTAGCAGTAGGGCTAAGTGTGTTTTGGGTTTTATTCTAGATTCACCTTAGAGGGATCTTGTACGAGGTAATGTTTTATTTTAGTGTGTTGTGTCAGTTGAGAACATTAGCTTTTCTCTGTTTGTGTCAGAGTGGGGGTCAGCTCTGATGGGGTCTGTGTATATTCATTCCAGAGAAAGAGGATTTCCCCACAATGATGCCAATAATACCAGCTAAAGTCTTTCCCTGGTTAAATCCAGGAAGTCTGATATTGGGATGATATTGTGACACATTTTGATCCAGGCCCAGGCCAGCCGATGTTCCTTAAAGTGGCTGGTGATAAGGGTCTGTGTTTCATGGTATTAATGGCATTAGGGCAGGAAGTACTTCAGAGACGAGGGATCAATAAAGGCCAGGGGATGTGTGCATGCGTGTGTGTGGCTGGTTTTCCCAGACAGGGAGCAGGTTTAATTTGGCATGAATAATGCAGACAGAGAGAGAGCACACAAGATTGGATGGAGGAAGCTGAAGCATTCAGGTAGACAGTGGGTCTTATCTTGTCTCTTCTCCCCTTCTAAATGATCTGCTACTATCTGATGCTACAGGACATCTTGTGATCGTGACTTATATATATATATACTTTTTTCTGTTGTTCATCTCCTGAAAGGAAATATTAATTTACTGATAACAACAACATCTTGTCAATGCATGAGAAACTCACATTCTCACAACTCCGTCTCCATGAAAGCCGAAAAGCGTGGTGTGCTGCCCTACAGGAGCTCTCGTCCTATCCTGTTCCTCCTGTCCAAACACTGCTTTCATCATCAGGACTACAGCCTGTGATGGATGGAGCTGTCCACAGCCAGGTTGTCATGGCATCTGTTGCATGGCACTGCCTCTGTATCCTGCTTTCTAGATGCTTGGCGTCTTTATATCCTCTAACAAACACCGGTACAAACACACGTGCCCAACCAAACACTCATACACACACACGCATGCATGCACGCACGCACACACACACACACACACACACACACACACACACACACACACACACACACACACACACACACACACACACACACACACACACACACACACACATATGTCGTGCTCTGTGGATGCTTGTTGCCCAGTCACCTCACTCTGGACCCAGTTCCTCTTAGGCAATACCAAACGCTTCTAGAGCAGTGAACTCTTTCACATACTCCAGTCCCAAATGGACTGTGTTTGAAATCGGATCATCTGCGTGCCATAAGACTGTGTAGGCCTCTGAGCTCAGTAGGCATTTGGTAATTGGTCTCCAGGCAAGTTTACTCGGCAGGCCAGCGTAGTTCACCAAACCACCTCCAATACCTGGGCTCTCCTAAAATGGCTGACAGGACTGCGGTCTCATCATGGAGGAGGAACAGAAGGATGGAGGGAGGAAGGGAGGAGATAACTGGAGATAAAAACAATGGGAGAGTGACGAAGCGAGGGATGGTGGAATGAGGGAGAAATCAATAGGAAATCAGCGTTTGGGGAGGGCCCGCCGTTTATCAGGTGACACGGTTAAACAGCGTTAAGGCACTAAAAGTGAGAAAAATACGGGCCGTCCGGCAGGCCATATTGATCACAGCGGAATGGGCCAGCAGAAGGCCGAAGCCACTAATAAAATAAGACGTATCTGAGAGGGAATCAGCCGGGGATCGATCGCCGTGGTGATCAAGGCCAAAAACATCTTCACTGGGATTTAAGCCCTCTTCCGCTGACCTGTGGCCCTCACACACATACACACATATACACACACACGCACACATACACCCACACGCACACATACACACACACGTGGACACGCACAGGGGCACAAACACCTCAGACCACGGAATGACGTTTTTTTCTCCACCTTTAGCCTATCCCCATCTTTTTGGTTCAGTGAAAAGGTAGTAGAGGAGACGAGCAGAGGAATCCAAGTGTAACTATTGAGATGCACCCGTAACATCTCCCGCTGTCCTCATTCCCCTCCTCTATACCTCCTCATTACCTAAGTGCCTGGATAGTACACATTAATGGCTTTATTCACTACCCCCACAGACCCCAGGCTTAAACATGCTTTATGGCCCGCATAGCTTGTTTCAAGTGCTCATTTAAATCAGGACCAGTGAAAATGGCCCATCATTGAGAGGGAGTAAAAGAGAGGGAAAGAGAGGAAAAATCAGAACACCATGCCATTTAACATCTGTCGATGGGCAAATAATGAGAGTAGTTAAGTTGACTAGGGGGCGGGGCTTCGAGATGGAACACTTCTGGGTCTTGACCTCATGGCATGGGAATGGAGTTCCCCTTACACACTGATCTAAGGTCAGGTCTTGCTAGAACTTGTGTGTCTGCCAGAATCTCCAGTAGGACTTTTGTGGAAAGAAGGGTCATGGTAGCAGAGCAGAAGTGCTGACAGACTAACTGAGACCCCTCATCTCCAGGGACAGTCTTTCCAGTAAAATACCACAAACCCTTGCCATTGTCTGTCTTGTTACTTCTAGGAAAACAAACAGGTGTCATTGGGCCAGGATGACCGGGAACGTCTCCTGTTTTTCCTGGGTAAGTCACATGGTCAGGTAATAATCATTGGTAAGAGCCCCTTGGTGTGTTGAAGGCCTTTCCAAACACCAGAGGTCAGTTGACAGACAGTTAGTGCTCCTCATTCACCCCTCCCACAACTTCCACATGATGAGAAGCTCTTTCCTCATGTCTTTCAACAGCCCAGGCGTTCTACCAAAACATACTTGTGTTGTGTCATAACCGTTAACCAGTTAGGATGTTTTCTGTGATTTACAGAAACTCAGGGATAGTTTCCTGTGTTGAGGATGGCTAGTGTGCATAATAATAATAATAATAATAATAATAATAATAATAATAATTTGGTGAGTTCTTATATTTGTCCTATTTCACACATGTACAAGCGTGTATTAATATGCGTGTGTGAATTGGAAATGTGTTTTTAGCATATCCCACGGAGAGTGGGGTCACGGGCCAGGGTCTGCCATTATCAACGGTGGGTGTGTGCTGGGGATGGCTAGTGTGCATGGGCTGTGTGTTGAGAATGGCTAGTGCATTCAAGTCAATAATGCATAATGACTGGCGGCCATTGTGAGTGTCCCCATAGGAGCAAAGCAGGAAAGATGACCAGGTTTTGGACATTTGGAGCCAAGGTCAATTGTAGTTTATTGAGAACATTTCCCACAACCCCCTTTGTCTCCCCTTTCTAGTGAAGGGAAGGGCAAGACAGGAATGACCCCAGTCACCGACCTGTGCCTCCAACATATCTCTAACTTCCTTCCTCCCATGATGCAATGATAGGAACCAGTGGCAGTGACTCAGTGAGGGAGGGACAGTCTTTCTTTCCCTATTGCGTCTTTCTGTGCTGGCATTAAGTTTAACAAGTGCTACAAGTGAGGGGCGGCTGGGGAGAGAGCGGGAATGTGACAGATCGCTGCAGATCATGCAGAAAATGTGCCATGCTAAACATCACTTACTGCACATGGGAGAAGTGATGTGTTTGTGCAGTGTTTGCTATCCAAGGAGTTCTGGTGAGGGGAGTAAAAAAAAAGTGAGAGAGGGTCGTTTGCCTTCACAGCTGGGGACTGGAAATTGAATATACAGCTTCATTTTCACAGTTTAAAAAAATAAAAAATAAAACAGAAACTCCAGGAATTATGTTTAGGAGGGCAGAAATTGTTGCTGGGGTTTTGGGTTTCTTTTGATGTGTCCTGATGACGATGATGAAATCCAATAAAAACTAATTAGGAAATTAGGAGAGGGGATCAATATAGTAAGCTCTAGTGGAGCGCACTCTGTGTGTGTTTTGCAATGTGTGTATGTGTGTGTGTAGTACGTGCCAGTGTATGTGTGGTGGTCAGCCTTCAGTAACCCCCTACACCCCCAGGAGTGAGGTGCAGACTCGACCTGGCCAAAACAATCGTTAGCCTGTGGTCCTCTGTGGACTCTCCCCCCTCCCACAGAAGTCATTTATATTTTGTTGACTGCCAGTTCCCTCTCCTATGTGTAATTTGATTCCAGCCAGGGCTACTCATTTCTGATTATTCCCCCCCTCTAATGTTACGCCTAATGTACTCTGGAACCTGCTTATTGCTCTTTAGTTACTTAATTTATTTATTTAGACTCTGTTTTGCCACCGCAAAAACAAATGACGTAGTGGTGTTGGAGTAGCAGGACAGAGTGTGGTAGAAGCCTTGTGAAATGTCTCTCCTGCGGTGTTTCTCCATGCCATGGTGATGGGTAGATGGTGATGGGTAGATAGTGATGGGTAGATAGTGATGGGTAGATGGTGATGGGTAGATAGTGATGGGTAGATGGTGATGGGTAGATAGTGATGGGTAGATGGTGACGGGTAGATAGTGATGGGTAGATGGTGACGGGTAGATAGTGATGGGTAGATGGTGATGGGTAGATGATGATGGGTAGATATGAGTTTACATAAGCATTTTGTCTTTGTTTGAGATTGAGTTTATTTTTATTTTTACAGGGACAGTGCACATGAATCAACGTTTCAGTAAAAGTGCCGGTTTTAGCCAGCCGGCTATTTTTCAACCACAGTCCCTGGGCAGGTTATTAAAAACAATTACAATACAGACAAACAATGAGCAGTGAGCACATTTACATTTTACATTTTAGTCATTTAGCAGACGCTCTTATCCAGAGCGACTTACAGTTAGTGAGTGCATACATTTTCATACTGCACATGCAGAGCAACATAGAACAAGCAACATGTAACATGCGGACAGAGCAACATAGAACAAGCAACATGTAACATGCAGACAGAGCAACATAGAACAAGCAACATGTAACATGCAGACAGAGCAACATAGAACAAGCAACATGTAACATGCAGACAGAGCAACATAGAACAAGCAACACGTAGCACGTTGACAGAGCAATAGCACAAAAAGCAACAAAACAAAATACATAAAAGCAACTGTGTTTCCACACCTCACAAGCTACAGACAACATGGAAAGCGGCAATACACAGCTTGTCTTTCCTTTGGTCACACCAGTTGTGAACTGTTAACATAATAGAGGTTTAATCTCTCTTCTATTGCTGTGGTAGTCAGACTCAATCTGAAGCTGACTCTACTGAAACACCTTGCAGTATCTGGCTGTACCATGAGCCCCAATACCCTTCCAAACACACCCAGCTTCCATGGAGGAGTTTGAGTGGTGGGGGGATCTGATGGTGTTGGGGTTGAGATGTATACGTGAGAGGGTACAGGGTTATAAATGGGTTCCCAGGACAGGACAGGACAGTATAGTGCAGTATGCGGACAGTACCTCTCTGCCTTCTCCAAATTCTCTCCCCCCAATCTCTTCTCAATCCGCTCCCCCCCTCTCTGCCCACTGGTCGGTATGGTAACGGGGCCTTATTTAGCGGCCGGACCCGTCCGTGTCCGCGGCTGGCGATTTGTCCTTGTCTAATTACTGCTGCCGGCTGCTGCTGCCCGCGTGCACATGACTAATGGACAGAGGGCCGGGGATGGGGGGAGGGAGGGTGGGGGGAGGAAGGGTGGAGGAAGGAGGGAGACAGTGTGTAGAGAGGTTGGTGGGGGGAGGTGGACGAGCAGAGCGGCCAGTAGTGGTGATTTGTAGACCAGGCACTCTGTCATTGCCCTGGACCCATTTGTCTTCAAGAGGACTGAGGAAGGGAGAAGAGGGGTGGAGGGTTGGGGGGGGGCTCGTGGGCAGAAAATTGTTTAAAATTACTCCCATTTTCTAGCACTTTCATGCTTGGCTACAACAGTATGGCTTGCCCTACCAGGGACAGGATGGAATGGGATGGGGTGGGGGTAGATGTGATGTAAGTTATGACAGAAGTCTTGACGGCTTGCTGCTGCTATTTCTTTTTTAGGCAGACTTGCTTGTTGGCTGGCTGGCCACACCCTCCCTCCTCTCAGAGAGACCGCATGATCAGTTCTCTCTGTCATGACTAGCGCAGTGTACAGAAGGGCAGTATAGATTAAACTGTCCTCTATTTCTAGATTATAACTTAACACTACCCGGCCATACCATAATATATATATTATAAACTGGGTGGTTCGAGTCCTGAATGCTGATTGGCTGACAGCCGTGGTATATCAGACCGTATACCACGGTATGACGAAACGTTTATTTTTACTGCTCTAATTACGTTGGTAACCAGTTTATAATAGCAATAAGTCACCTCAGGGGTTGGTGGGATATGGCCAATATTCCACGACTAAGGGATGTGTCCAAGAACAGCCCTTACCTGTGGTATATTGGCCATATACCACACCCGCTTTGGCCTTATCGCTTATATATAATATATGCCATTTAGCAGGCGCTTTTATCCAAAGCGACATACAATCATGTGTGTATAATTTATACCTACGTGTGGTCCCGGGAATCAAACCCACAATCCTGGCATTGCAAGCACCATGCTCTACCAACTGAGCTACAGAGGACCACCTTACAATGGGGAAAACAAGTATTTAGTCAGCCACCAATTGTGCAAGTTCTCCCACTTAAAAAGATGAGAGAGGCCTGTAATTTTCATCATAGGTACACGTCAACTATGACAGACAAAATGAGAAAAAAAATCCAGAAAATCACATTGTAGGATTTTTTATGAATTTATTTGGAAATTATGGTGGAAAATAAGTATTTGGTCAATAACAAAAGTTTCTCAATACTTTGTTATATACCCTTTGTTGGCAATGACACAGGTCAAACGTTTTCTGTAAGTCTTCACAAGGTTTTCACACACTGTTGCTGGTATTTTGGCCCATTCCTCCATGCAGATCTCCTCTAGAGCAGTGATGTTTTGGGGCTGTCGCTGGGCAACACGGATTTCAACTCCCTTCAAAGATTTTCTATGGGGTTGAGATCTGGAGACTGGCTAGGCCACTCCAGGACCTTGAAATGCTTCTTACGAAGCCACTCCTTCGTTGCCCGGGCGGCGTGTTTGGGATCATTGTCATGCTGAAAGACCCAGCCACGTTTCATCTTCAATGCCCTTGCTGATGGAAGGAGGTTTTCACTCAAAATCTCACGATACATGGCCCCATTCATTCTTTCCTTTACACGGATCAGTCGTCCTGGTCCCTTTGCAGAAAAACAGCCCCAAAGCATGATGTTTCCACCCCCATGCTTCACAGTAGGTATGGTGTTCTTTGGATGCAACTCAGCATTCTTTGTCCTCCAAACATGACGAGTTGAGTTTTTACCAAAAAAGTTATATTTTGGTTTCATCTGACCATATGACATTCTCCCAATCCTCTTCTGGATCATCCAAATGCACTCTAGCAAACTTCAGACGGGCCTGGACATGTACTGGCTTAAGCAGGGGGACACGTCTGCCACTGCAGTATTTGAGTCCCTGGCGGCTTAGTGTGTTACTGATGGTAGGCTTTGTTACTTTGGTCCCAGCTCTCTGCAGGTCATTCACTAGGTCCCCCCGTGTGGTTCTGGGATTTTTGCTCACCGTTCTTGTGATCATTTTGACCCCACGGGGTGAGATCTTGCGTGGAGCCCCAGATCGAGGGAGATTATCAGTGGTCTTGTATGTCTTCCATTTCCTAATAATTGCTCCCACAGTTGATTTCTTCAAACCAAGCTGCTTACCTATTGCAGATTCAGTCTTCCCAGCCTGGTGCAGGTCTACAATTTTGTTTCTGGTGTCCTTTGACAGCTCTTTGGTCTTGGCCATAGTGGAGTTTGGAGTGTGACTGTTTGAGGTTGTGGACAGGTGTCTTTTATACTGATAACAAGTTCAAACAGGTGCCATTAATACAGGTAACGAGTGGAGGACAGAGGAGCCTCTTAAAGAAGAAGTTACAGGTCTGTGAGAGCCAGAAATCTTGCTTGTTTGTAGGTGACCAAATACTTATTTTCCACCATAATTTGCAAATAAATTCATTAAAAATCCTACAATGTGATTTTCTGGAGAAAAAAAATCTCAATTTGTCTGTCATAGTTGACGTGTACCTATGATGAAAATTACAGGCCTCTCTCATCTTTTTAAGTGGGAGAACTTGCACAATTGGTGGCTGACTAAATACTTTTTTTCCCCACTGTACATCCTGCTGGCTTGTCTCTGAAGCTAAGCAGGGTTTGATCTGGTTTGGTCTGGTTAAATCTTGGATGGGAGACCAGGTAGTTGTCTCCAATCATTATTCAATGTATGAACCCTAAAGAATAAACCTTGGTTCGATCTGTTTCTGACAGACGCGGCTGAATCACAAGAATTGGGTGCATGCAAACTCCTGGGACCAGAGACTGGGAGAGGGGGAGGGGGTGGTGGAGGAGGTGGAGACCGGGAAACGGGGGAGACAGACATTCTCCTCAGGCGGAGGAATTGGGTGCATGCACTGGCAACTTTGACTGATGGTCAAACAATAAAAAGAAGTTGTGTTGTGGGCAATTTGATGTAGCACAAGTAAAGCGCCAATATCCATTTATCATTTACCTTTTTTATAATTGAAGAGCATTGTTTTTCACAGACTTTATAAGTATCCATTCTCTGTGAGATGTTCCCGGTTTCCGCCAGTACAGCCACCTACGTCCTCCTGCTCTGGCCCTTATTAGAGCCCATCCACCCAGCAGAGCCTCCCTGGCCCCTAGCTAACCCCCCCCCCCCCCACCAGTCTGTAAAACCAACCACTGCCACCACCAGGGGCTAGCCCTGGTAGCTCTCTATTGATTTTACACTGTTTTTATCTCCCCCTTTGCTCTTTTCTCCAGGCATTCTTAAGTAAATAAACACCAGATTTGTCATGTTTGTGCAGGGAGGAGGAGGGATGGAGGGGGGAGGAGGGGAGGTGGAGAGGGGGAAGCCAGGTCTGGGTTCGGACTGGGTCAGGCATGATTCATTCTGCCATCTCTCTCTCGGGCAGAGGGTTCAGGGGGAGGGGAGGGGTGGTGATGGTGAAAGGGAGTTGAGGTGGAGCCTGTGGAGCCTTCTCTCTGACCCCCCTCGCCCCCTCGCCCCTAACCCCCCTCCACCCCCACCCCTGCTCTCCCTGGTCCGCCCTGGTCCTAAATCACAGTCTGTCAGTGTGTTGGCAGAACAATAGGCCTCAGCTCCAGTGGACTGGACACGATGGCTTTCCTCGTCGTTAGTGTGAGCTAGCCCAGCGCCCTCCACTGGCCCTCCACTGGCCCTCCACTGTCCCCAGAGCACCAGAGGCCCCCACAGGGCCTCACAGAGACCCGCTGGACGGGCTTAGCCTGACAGGCTGGCTGCAGGAGAGGTGGACAGAGGAGGGAGCTACCTACTGGAGCTAGCTGAATCTACAGGAGCTCTGTAGCAGGGGGACCAATGTGTTCACATACACTGAAATAACTGAATTCTGGTTGAGAGAGGAGAGAAGATAAATAAACACGGTAGTGTAAAGATTTCGGAGACCTACTGTATGCAGAGATAGGCAGAGAGAGATAGGCAGAGAGAGATAGGCAGAGAGAGATAGGCAGAGAGATATAGGCAGAGAGAGATAGGCAGAGAGAGATAGGCAGAGAGAGAGGAGAAGCCTACTGAAGCTATATCCCTTTGGTTGGCCGTCACCTATCACCTCCTTTACTGAAATTGTATGGGAAAAGGGTGTTGAGTGTAGCCAAAAGTCAGAGTAAATAGGGGACTAGAGGACTAGATTAGATGAGTGTTCAATATTGTTTTACCAGGTCCTGTATCCTGTCCCATTCTGAGCTTATCGCCATCTACACATTAGCACCTATGATCACTATCTGATCTCCCTCTCTCATCCCTCTCTCCCTCCTCCCTCCCTCCTTCCCTTCTCCTCTCTCATTTCCAGATTCAGTCTCCCCCTTCAACATTTTAAGAGAGCTCAATCTCCTAACTGAAGGCAGATCAATACGTCAGCCCCCAGACCCCCCCGCCCAGCAGTTATGATGATGTTGCCCTGGCCTGTGTTGCTGCTACATCGCACTGAGCAGCGGATCGAACCATTGCTGTCAGGGGGGCTGACGGAAAGCATTAATCACTATTAGTGGAGCTGCTGTTTCCCCCCTGTCTGTCTGTCTGTCTGTCTGTCTGTGTGTGTGCACTGCAGTAAATGCATGTCACACACACAAAACACACACACACGCACACACACATACCCCCACACACACACACACACACACAAAACACACACACACGCAGATGCAGAGTCCTTAGCCCTCGGACAGTGTTTGATTTAAATCCAAATGAGAAGCGGAACTAAAGAAGAGATGGAGACAAGTGCCTGTGTGCTTGCAGCCCTGCACACCCTCAACAACCCCTCCTCCCCTTCCCTCCAACACAGACACACACTCCTTCGTCTCACCTCACTCTATTAAGTGTCAATAGGCGTTTGACCCACCCGAGCCCCGGGAACCTGATCCAGCCCACCCACCACCTCCCGCCTCGTTATCCAGAGTGAGCTCAGTCCGCTGGGCAGGGAGAGGTTCCGGTTACCCTTCTAATCTCATTGGGAAGCTTTAGCCGCGGCTAGCGGATACCTGCGTGTCCGACAAGCAGCCCAGACGCTAATAGTCTAATAGCCCCATGACTGGTGGTAGTGTTGTGTGTTTACGTGTGTGTGTTTGTGTGTGTGTGGATAAGTGTATGTGTTTGTCTGTATTTGTGTATGGGGAGAGTAAGCGGGGTGAAGCCCGGTGTGTGTGTGGCTAATATTTGAGTTTACAGGATGCAATTTGCCTTTAATACAGCCGTCCTAATGTAATTTGGCGTCCATGTGCTGTGCTGTGCTAGGAGGTGTATATTTCTGCTGACTGCATTTGTTTTGTGTTCATATGGACGAGGGGATCCAGTGCATTAGGCCTCCTTTTCACAGTTTAAACATGATGTGCATGGCGGCGGAGGCAGGGGCATTACACAAACAAGGAAATATGTATTTGATTAAAATATATTTTATCTCTTTATTGATTAAAAGGGTCAGTTTGCTAATGGAATGTCTCTGCTCGCTCCCTTCTATAGGCTTTTCTGTTTCTTTCTTTCTCTATCTCCTCCATGGAAGGTAGCAGGGGGACATGGTATAGGAGATGGGGAGCACGTTTTGGGAGAGGGTTTGTATTAGGCCTTTGTAGTGGAGGGGTAGCAGAACCTGACCGTCGGCACTGTTTAGGTTTTATAGCAACTCCAAAGTCAACTGGACATACTGTTTGAATGAAGAGGTAGTTTCCTGTCTCGTAAAAACACGTTCCACTTCTAGATGACAAATGCTATGAGTGACTGTTTAGTTTAATGAGTGACTTCCTTAGTGTGTCTTCCTGGTGGCTCCTAGACATCAGGGTCACACCCGCACCCCATCAGTCAGATCATCTCAGCCCTCAGAGAGAGAGAGAGAGAGAGAGACGGACAGGGTGGGGGGAGTTTGAGAGGAAAGTGGTATATTATGTGTGTGTGTGTGTGTGTGTGTGTGTGATGGAGAGGGTGTGTGATGGAGAGGGTGTGTGTGTGTGATGGAGAGGGTGTGTGTGTGTGATGGAGAGTGTGTGTGTGTGTGATGGAGAGGGTGTGTGTGTGTGATGGAGAGGGTGTGTGTGTGTGTGTGTGTGTGTGTGTGTGTGTGTGTGTGTGTGTGTGTGTGTGTGATAGAGTTGAGCCTGAGTGAGAACAGATGGAGATGTGCTCTTTAATTAACCCTGCAGAATCACAGTGCTAAGAACAGGCCCTGGCCCGTGAATAA
Source organism: Coregonus clupeaformis (assembly GCF_020615455.1). NCBI lineage: Eukaryota > Metazoa > Chordata > Actinopteri > Salmoniformes > Salmonidae > Coregonus > Coregonus clupeaformis. The sequence continues at coordinate 53,649,495 of NC_059202.1, read as the reverse complement.
CACCCAGCGCGCCCACGGTGTGTGTGTGTTTGCACATACTGGAACTGTGTGTGTCTGTGTAATATGTGCGTGTGGTGTAGTGTGTGTGTGTGTGTGTGTGTGGGGAGTTGTAGAACAGTCGGACCGTCAACCCTGCAGCCCCCCTCCCCTCCCTCAGAGCACAACGTTTTATTTCTCATTAGCAGCCAGCAAACTGCTGGGGGATGAAATTTGCTAACAGGAATTAAAAGTGCATTAACACATCTGAGAGATTCATTTCTGCTAATAGTTTTACTAGTGCTCTGACCTTTCAGTTCATTAGAGGACTGCACCGGGAAAGGAGGGAGGGAGGGATGAGGGGAGATAGGAGGGCTAGGGGCTAGGGGCTAACTGTGTCAGGCTAGCGCAGGACACAAGGCTGGCTGTAAACTGTGTGTCGTTCCTTTCTTTTAATGTCTATCTTACTGTGAAGTGAACACACAGAAACACACAGTAAAACGTTTACAACAGACTAAAGAATCACCAGCACTTGCTGTAGGCGATATCAATGCATTCTCATACTTAATATGGATTGATAGCTCATAGACAGTTTTCTGTTCTAGATTCTGTCACTGTAAAAGGACTGCTATAGGTGCTCTGGCGTTAGCTCCAGTGGGGTGTTTCTACACGGTCATGTCTCACCTTCCTTCAGTTAATGAACAGAATTTATTAATTTATTAATTTATTTATACCACATGCCTTTTCAGGTCTGTTAGTGCTCAAGTGTATCACTTACTGGGATGGTTAATTGTTTATGAACTTCACCCTCCCCCTCCTCCCAAATGACGAGAGAGGGAAGGGGGGGGGTTGATGACAAAAAGAGGGAGAGAGAGGGAGAGAGATAAAAAGAGAGCGAGAGATGGCATTTGGCAGAGGGGAAAGGGTTAGAATAATGAATGTAATTTAGAAGTAGAGACGACACACCAGGTCACTTTTAGTCCTCCTCTCCCAGATCGCCCAGTGTGGCGACAAAGATAGATAGACACATAGATAACCGGCTGAATTGACTTCACCAAACAGGGCAACTAAAAGGGAATTAATGTTGTTTTCTCCCACTTTTATTGGAAAGCAAGCGAGGCATGTAACAATGTAATTTGCTTTGCCCTGTTCTCCTATAATTAGCGCTGTACAGAAATGAAATAACATTGACGAGACGCTCAATAAGCCTGATCTATAGTGAAATTAATCCTGCTATCGACACGAAGAACAAACAATACAATTAAGAGAAAACAGGATATAATAGAAGAGAAAGGAGAGAGAGGAGAGAGAAGAGAGAGAGAGGGGGAGGAAAGAGAGAGGAGAGAGAGAGGAGAGAGAGGAGAGAAAGGAGAGAGGGAGGAAAGAGAGAGGAGAGAGAGGAGAGAGAGAGGAAAGAGAGAGAGAATGTGTTCAGGAATAGGATGTGTTTTATCTCCTGGGTTGACTATGCAGGATAATTAATTCATCCATAGTTAATGAAGGCCAGGCGAGGAACCAGGGATTAAACATGAAGCACGGGGAGGAAGACAATTAAAGATACCGGCCTAGTGATTGTTTTCTTGTTGCTCTCTTTTGTTGTTTTACTTTGTTCACTGCCAGGGTGGTCTATTTACTGGCTATTTAAAATGAGCTGGAGCATGTGTGTTCTTCCCAGCCTCCCTCCCTTGTCTGATAACTACTTTACAGCACTTTTCTAGTCAGAAACCCACACAGCCTAAATGAATCCTTTCTGAGACTTTTGGAGCCTGTTTATAGACTGCAGACTGGCCCCTCTAGTATTGATGATTGAATATTTCAATCAGATAAATAGATACAGTAGAAGAGAGGAGTTAGCTAAAGCAGAAGCAGCCTGGTTTCTAATCCAGACAGTTACAGGGGGATCTTTTCTGGAGTAGCATGAAGTTGCCCTAAGGCCACTAAGCCCTTGTTAAGATAAGGGTATAGGTAATCTGATCCTAGATCTGTGTCTATGGGTAACTACCCAGAGCAGGGGTGCCAGTGCCAGTGACAGTGACAGGGGGGGACCTGGCTGAACTTTCTGGCTGAGGGGTTTCCACTCTAGTCCCCGGCTGACTTCAGTCTCCGTCTCGCCTGGAGGCCCAGAGGGGAGCAGAGGCTGGGGGGAAGGGCTGCCGGAACGCTGCTGTAACCTAACGGAAGGCTGGAGCTTCGGAGCGGCGGATATGGAAGAAGGATGGTCTTTCAGGAATTACGAGCCATTAAATCAGAGGTGGGAAGACTCAAGGTTCCCCAAGACTGCTGCACAAGGAATCTGGGGCCGGAGAAATATTGTTTATGGTTTAAAAGACCCAGCGATGGATTTATAAAAGAAACATTCATCATTGCAGGAAAACGGAACAAAACATTCTGGAAATAAATACTCACTCTATAGGTATACTTGTCACCCGGACAGCACAATAACAAGTGAATCTGGAGGAAGATCCTTCATTCTCTGGCAGCTGGCCCCCAAACATGCCATGTCTGTCAAAGTTCAAGCCTCCCTTGGCCTCTCAGTGGCTGTGTGGCTCTGGATGTGTGTGTGTGTGTACATTGTTTGTTTGTACAGTGTTTGTGTGAATAATGTGTGTTAGTTTATAAAATATTCCACTCTATTTCCCCCTCTTTTTCCCTCTTTTTCCCCTCTCTCCCCCTCTATTTCCCCTCTCTCCCCCTCTATTTCCCCCCTCTCCCCCTATATTTCCCCCCTCTCCCCCTCTATTTCCCCCTCTTTCCCACATCTTTTCCACCTCTCTCCCCCTCTCTTTCCCATCTCTCCCCCTCTCTTTCCCATCTCTCCCCCTCTCTTTTCCCTCTATACCCTCTGTCTGTCCGTCCTCTAAGCCCCTTGGGATAGATTTACTAAGCTTTTGCCCTCGGGCAAAGTTTACTTCGGAGGAAAAATGAATAAAACCAAAAATGAGTGATTAAGAAAAGATGAATGTAGCTGTTCATACTATACCTGTTTACGTTGTCTGTCCGTTTTCCTGTTATTTCCCTTTCACGTCTAGTGCACCTGACATACTTCTATTCTGTCTCTCTAAACGATCTTCAAAGTCTAGTAAACACAATTAACTGTATTGATTCCTGTTGCATGCTCCATGTCAGAAGGAAATATGGTTTTAGTAAAGGAACATTTTACAGGAAGGTGATGCTTTTTGGTCAATGCCACGACCTTGAGACAACGTGAAAAATCCATGCGTCTGGCACAGTGCTGTCTGGGCCGCTGAAAGAGGTGAAGATGGCAGCCAGGTCAGCCGTGATACAAGTCAGTGTTCGACGTCCATCCATGTCTGGGGACGTTGGGAGATTACCTGGAAATCGGCCACTAGGGGCAACAGTGAGCACTGTTACCTTCAAGTAGGTTTCGGTATTGCTACAGCATTGTGGATGGGAATGGCAGATGGGCATAAGCATCTGCCTCTGGTTCCAAAGATCCAAAGGTTGCAAGTTCAAATCCAGTAATAAAAAGGTTTTTTTGTTTTAAGACTATCCCAAACCTTAACCCTAACCTTAAAAATTCAGAGTTAATGCCTAAACTTCACCTTAAACACTTCTAAATTTGACGTTTGGAACAACTTCGAAATCTGACGTTTGAGAAATATGGATGAACGTCTAATTCTGACGTGAGACTGTGAGAGCTGGTAGGAAGAAGGATGGTTAACAATGTGATGATGTCAGAAGGCAACATGTAACACATGGTACCTCCAGAATCTTTAAGATATTCATTTTTGAGTGTCTCTAATATATTTAATAATTAAAGTGGTATGCGATAGATCATTTGATTTTGTTTGAGATAGCCGCAAAGCAAGAAAACTTGTGCATGAATTTGGTGTATTGATATAGTCTTCCAACAGCTTTATAAACGTCATTAAAAACAGTTTTTCCATCTCCTTCTCTACTCTTCAAGACAGCTTCTATCACAGACTTATGGGACCACAGGGTCAATGGACAGGCGTTTGTGAAGATAGCGACTGGTTCATCTATTAGATAGAACGTATTGATGCATGTTGACGGACGGAGATTAGATCAATAATGACAGTCTCTGTCCCACACTGACTCTCAGGAGGTTAGCAGACTACAGGAGATGTAGAGCAGAGGTGTTGGGGGAGCGTAAATAGAACATGACAGAATATCAGCAGGGAGGAGGACCGGATGGCAACAGGATGGGATATGAAAACATTTGCCAAAGGGTATGACATAAGTAAGAGGGTTGAGAGTGTGTAAGGTACAGAGGGGAGTGAGAATGGAAAGAAGGAGTGTCTGGGTGTACGAGGTACAGAGGTGAGTGAGAGTGGAAAGGAGGAGTGTCTGGGTGTACGAGGTACAGAGGTGAGTGTGCGTTATGTGTGCACACGAGTGTGTAGCTTCTCGTTGAGTGTGTCTTCATGGCGCGTACAGGCAGTCAGCAGCCAGGTGTTTGTGTTTGTGTGTGTGTGTGTGTGTGTGTGTGTGTGTGTGTGTGTTTGATGGATGGTCTGGCGGGGCAAGGCCACGGATAAGAGTGCAAACAAACTGGGTAATAAATGAGAGAGACAGAGCAGCAGTGATGGGCCTTGCTCCCCAGCCTCTGATGCATGCTAGCCAGGCCCCACAGTCATCTGTAATGGAGAACTGACACTACGATGAAGAGACAATGTTCAGAGGAGGAGAGGAAGAGAAGAATAGAAGAGAGGAAGAGAGAGGATTGGAGGAGAGAGGAGAGAAAGAGAGAGGATTGGAGGAGAGAGGAGAGAAAGAGAGAGGATTGGATGAGAGGAAAGGAAGAGAGAGGATTGGAGGAGAGAGGAGAGGAAGAGAGAGGATTGGAGGAGAGAGGAGGAGGAGACGATGAGATGAGCGAGGTGAGGAGTGGAGAGAGGAGACGAGGAGATGAGTGAGGAGGAGAGGCGAGGAGGAGACGAGGAGACGAGCGAGGTGAGGAGTGGAGAGAGGAGACGAGGAGATGAGTGAGGAGGAGAGGCGAGGAGGAGACGAGGAGACAAGCGAGGTGAGGAGTGGAGAGAGGAGACGAGGAGACAAGTGAGGAGGAGAGGCGAGGAGGATACGAGCGAGGCGAGGAGTGGGGAGGAGAGAGGAGACGAGGAGACGAGCAAGGAGGAGAGGCAAGGAGGAGACGAGCGAGGAGGAGAGAGGAGAGGAGGTGATGAGCGAGGTGAGGAGTGGAGAGGAGAGAGGAGAGGAGGAGAGGAGAAGAGGTGGAGAGGAAAAGAGGTGTAGAGGAGAAGAGGTGGAGAGGAGGAGAGGAGGAGGGGAGAAGAGGTGGAGAGGAGAAGAGGTGGAGAGGAGAAGAGTTGGAGAGGAGAAGAGGAGGAGAGGAGACGAGGTGGAGTGGAGAGGAGAAGAGGTGGAGAGGAGAAGAGGAGGAGAGGAGAAGAGGAGGAGAGGAGAAGAGGTGGAGAGGAGAGGAGAAGAGAAGGAGAGGAGAAGAGGTGGAGAGGAGAAGAGGTGGAGAGGAGGTGGAGAGGAGAAGAGATGGAGAGGAGAAGAGGAGGAGAGGAGGAGAGGAGAAGAGGTGGGGAGGAGAAGAGTTGGAGAGGAGAAGAGGAGGAGAGGAGAAGAGGTGGAGAGGAGAAGAGTTGGAGAGGAGAAGAGGAGGAGAGGAGAAGAGGTGGAGAGGAGAAGAGGAGGAGAGGAGAAAAGGTGGAGAGGAGAAGAGTTGGCGAGGAGAAGAGGAGGAGAGGAGGAGAGGAGGAGAGGAGAAGAGGAGAGGAGAAGAGGAGGAGAGGAGAAGAGGTGGAGAGGAGAAGAGGAGAGGAGAAGAGGAGGAGAGGAGAAGAGGTGGAGAGGAGAGGAGAAGAGGAGGAGAGGAGAAGAGGAGAGGAGAAGAGGTGGAGAGGAGAAGAGGCGGAGAGGAGAAGAGGAGGAGAGGAGAAGAGGTGGAGAGGAGAAGAGGAGGAGAGAAGAAGAGGAGAAGAGGTGGAGAGGAGAAGAGGTGGAGAGGAGGTGGAGAGGAGAAGAAATGGAGAGGAGAAGAGGAGGAGAGGAGAAGAGGTGGGGAGGAGAAGAGTTGGAGAGGAGAAGAGGAGGAGAGGAGAAGAGGTGGAGAGGAGAAGAGTTGGAGAGGAGAAGAGGAGAGGAGAAGAGGTGGAGAGGAGAAGAGGAGGAGAGGAGAAAAGGTGGAGAGGAGAAGAGTTGGCGAGAGGAGAAGAGGAGGAGAGGAGGAGAGGAGGAGAGGAGAAGAGAGAGAGGAGAAGAGGAAAGAGGAGAAGAGGTGGAGAGAGAAGAGAGAGGAGAAGAGGAGGAGAGGAGAAGAGGAGGAGAGGAGAAGAGGAGAGGAGAGGAGAAGAGAGGAGAGAAGAGGAGAGGAGAAGAGGTGGAGAGGAGAAGAGGCGGAGAGGAGAAGAGGAGGAGAGGAGAAGAGGTGGAGAGGAGAAGAGGATGAGAGAAGAAGAGGAAGAGAGGAGAAGAGGAGGTGAGGAGAAGAGGTGGAGAGGAGAAGAGTTGGAGAGGAGAAGAGGAGGAGAAAAGGAGAAAAGGAGGAGAGGAGAAGAGGTGGAGAGGAGAGGAGAAGAGGAGGAGAGGAGAAGAGGTGGAGAGGAGAAGAGGTGGAGAGGAGGTGGAGAGGAGAAGAGGTGGAGAGGAGAAGAGGAGAGGAGGGGAGGAAGAGGTGGGGTAGAAGGGGCAGGAGGAGAACACATACACATGTGCACTCTGGATGTACAGTACATCCACTGGGGGACCAATCAGGGCTATGGAGGCTGCTACACACACACACACACACACACACACACACACACACACACACACACACACACACACACACACACACACACACACACACACACACACACACACACACACACTCTCACTCTCTTTCTCTCTCTCTCTCTCTCTCTCCCATCACTGTGAGTGCAGTCTTCATCCTGCCACAAAGACAATTCTGTCCCCTGTTTCATGTATTTATTTGGCAAGGCCACGGCACACAGCTGGATGGGCTCTGGTGCTGGATCATATTTACCTGTCATAACCTGTCTGTCTGGCCACACAGGGGACATTATTCAGGAGAGGAGAAGAGGTGGAGAGGAGAGGAGAAGAGGAGGAGAGGAGAAGAGGTGGAGAGGAGAAGAGGAGAGGAGAAAAGGAGGAGAGGAGAAGAGGTGGGGAGGAGAAGAGTTGGAGAGGAGAAGAGGAGGAGAGGAGAAGAGGAGGAGAGGAGAAGAGGTGGAGAGGAGAAGAGGAGGAGAGAAGAAGAGGAAGAGAGGAGAAGAGGAGGTGAGGAGAAGAGGTGGAGAGGAGAAGAGTTGGAGAGGAGAAGAGGAGGAGAGGAGAAGAGGAGGAGAGGAGAAGAGGAGGAGAGGAGAAGAGGTGGAGAGGAGAGGAGAAGAGGAGGAGAGGAGAAGAGGTGGAGATGAGAAGAGGTGGAGAGGAGGTGGAGAGGAGAAGAGGTGGAGAGGAGAAGAGGAGATGAGGGGAGGAAGAGGTGGGGTAGAAGGGGCAGGAGGAGAACACATACACATGTGCACTCTGGATGTACAGTACATCCACTGGGGGACCAATCAGGGCTATGGAGGCTGCTAATACGCACACACACACACACACACACACACACACACACACACACACACACACACACACACACACACACACACACACACACACACACACACACACACACACACACACACACACACACACACTCTCTCTCTCTCTCTCTCTCTCTCTCTCTCTCTCTCTCTCTCTCTCTCTCTCTCTCTCTCTCTCTCTCTCTCTCTCTCTCTCTCTCTCTCCCATCACTGTGAGTGCAGTCTTCATCCTGCCACAAAGACAATTCTGTCCCCTGTTTCATGTATTTATTTGGCAAGGCCACGGCACACAGCTGGATGGGCTCTGGTGCTGGATCATATTTACCTGTCATAACCTGTCTGTCTGGCCACACAGGGGACATGATTCACCTGTCAATGTAACCTGTCTGTCTGTCTGGCCACACAGGTGACATGGGGATGGCTGGGGGAATACAGTACTGATGTTGTCATCTGATGTGTTGGGAATAATGTAAAGGTAATGATCTCTATTCTAAAGGCCCTGTCCTGCCCCCTCCACACCCCTCCTCCCCACCACACCTCTCTCTCTCTCTCTTCCCCCCTCTCTCTCTCTCTCTCTGTCTCCTCTTGTGTGTACAGATCCCTTTGAGAAATACTTTGGAGAAACGAACAAATGAGCACAAGGAGGGCGCAGGAAAGACAGGGAGCAGGGAAGTGGGAGTAGGGAAGAGAGGGAGTAGGGAAGAGAGGGAGTAGTGGAGAAAGGGAGCAGGGAAGAGAGGGAGTAGAGGAGAAAGGGAATAGGGAAGAGAGGGAGTAGTGTAGAAAGGAGGTAGGGAAGAGAGGGAGTAGGGAAGAGAGGGAGTAGTGGAGAAAGGAGGTAGGGAAGAGAGGGAGTAGGAAAGAGAGGGATTAGGGAAGAGAGGGAGTAGGAAAGAGAGGGAGTAGGGGAGAGAGGGAGCAGGGAAGAGAGGGAGTAGGGGAGAGAGGGAGCAGGGAAGAGAGGGAGTAGTGGAGAAAGGGAGTAGGGAAGAGAGGGAGTAGTGGAGAAAGGGAGTAGGGAAGAGAGGGAGTAGGGAAGAGAGGGAGTAGGGGAGAGAGGGAGCAGGGAAGAGAGGGAGTAGTGTAGAAAGGGAGTAGGGAAGAGAGGGAGTAGTGGAGAAAGGGAGTAGGGAAGAGAGGGAGTAGGGAAGAGAGGGAGTAGGGGAGAGAGGGAGCAGGGAAGAGAGGGAGTAGGGGAGAGAGGGAGTAGGGAAGAGAGGGAGCAGTGGAGAAAGGAGGTATTGGGAAGAGAGGGAGTAGGGAAGAGAGGGAGTAGGGAAGAGAGGGAGTAGGGGAGAGAGGGAGTAGGGAAGAGAGGGAGTAGGGGAGAGAGGGAGTAGGGGAGAGAGGGAGTAGGGAAGAGAGGGAGCAGTGGAGAAAGGAGGTATTGGGAAGAGAGGGAGTAGGGAAGAGAGGGAGTAGGGAAGAGAGGGAGTAGGGGAGAGAGGGAGTAGGGAAGAGAGGGAGTAGGGGAGAGAGGGAGTAGGGAAGAGAGGGAGTAGTGGAGAAAGGGAGTAGGGAAGAGAGGGAGTAGGGAAGAGAGGGAGTAAGGAAGAGAGGGAGTAGGGAAGAGAGGGAGTAGGGGAGAGAGGGAGCAGGGAAGAGAGGGAGTAGTGGAGAAAGGGAGTAGGGAAGAGAGGGAGTAGTGGAGAAAGGGAGTAGGGAAGAGAGGGAGTAGGGAAGAGAGGGAGTAAGGAAGAGAGGGAGTAGGGAAGAGAGGGAGTAGGGAAGAGAGGGAGTAGGGGAGAGAGGGAGTAGGGGAGAGAGGGAGTAGTGAATAAAGGGAGTAGGGAAGAGAGGGATTAGGGGAGAGAGGGAGTAGGGGAGAGAGGGAGCAGTGGAGAAAGGAGGTATTGGGAAGAGAGGGAGTAGGGAAGAGAGGGAGTAGGGGAGAGAGGGAGTAGGGAAGAGAGGGAGTAGTGGAGAAAGGTAGTCGAAAAGAGAGGGAGTAGGTAAGAGAGGGAGTAGTGGAGAAAGGGAGTAGGGAAGAGAGGGAGTAGGGAAGAGAGGGAGCAGTGGAGAAAGGGAGTAGGGAAGAGAGGGAGTAGTGGAGAAAGGGAGTAGGGAAGAGAGGAAGTAGGGAAGAGAGGGAGTAGGGAAGAGAGGGAGTAGGGAAGAGAGGGAGTAGGGGAGAGGGGAGTAGGGAAGTGGGAGTAGTGGAGAGAGGGAGTAGGGAAGAGAGGGAGTAGTGGAGAAAGGGAGTAGGGAAGAGAGGGAGTAGGGAAGAGAGGGAGTAGAGAAGAGAGGGAGTAGGGGAGAGGGGAGTAGGGAAGTGGGAGTAGTGGAGAGAGGGAGTAGGGGAGAGAGGGAGTAGGGAAGAGAGGGAGTAGTGGAGAAAGGAGGTAGGGAAAAGAGGGAGTAGGGTAGAGAGGGAGTAGGGAAGAGAGGGAGAAAGGGAGTAGGGGAGAGAGGGAGTAGGGGAGAGAGGGAGTAGGGAAGAGAGGGAGAAGGGAAGTGGGAGTAGGGGAGAGAAGGAGTAGGGAAGAGAGGGAGTAGGGAAGAGAGGGAGTAGTGGAGAAAGGGAGTAGGGAAGAGAGGGAGCAGTGGAGAAAGGGAGTAGGGAAGTGGGAGTAGTGGAGAAAGGGAGTAGGGGAGAGAGGGAGTAGGGAAGAGAGGGAGTAGTGGAGAAAGGGAGTAGGGAAGAGAGGGAGTAGTGGAGAAAGGGTAGGGAAGAGAGGGAGTAGGGAAGAGAGGGATTAGTGGAGAAAGGTAGTAGGGAAGTGCGAATAGTGGAGAAAGGGAGTAGGGAAGAGAGGGAGTAGTGGAGAAAATGAGTAGGGGAGAGAGGGAGTAGGGAAGAGAGGGAGTAGGGAAGAGAGGGAGCAGTGGAGAAAGGGAGCAGGGAAGTGGAAGTAGTGGAGAAAGGGAGTAGGGGAGAGAGGAAGTATGGGAGAAAGGGAGTAGGGAAGAGAGGGAGTAGGGAAGAGAGGGATTAGGGAAGAGAGGGAGCAGGGGAGAGAGGGAGTAGGGAAGAGAGGGAGCAGTGGAGAAAGGGAGTATTGGGAAGAGAGGGAGTAAGGAAGAGAGTGAGCAGTGGAGAAAGGGAGTAGGGAAGTGGGAGTAGGGGAGAGAGGGAGTAGGAAAGAGAGGGAGCAGGGAAGAGAGGGAGCAGGGAAGAGGGAGAGCAGGGAAGAGGGAGAGCAGGGAAGGGAAGGAGGTGGAAGAGGGTGATGTCAAAAGGAAAAGGACAAGGTTTGGGACTAGTTGATGTCATAAGGAGTCTCTTTCAGGACGAGGGCATTACAGGGGACACACTCTTATTCTCTCTCTCTGTGTGTGTGTGTGTGTGTGTGTGTGTGTGTTTATGTTATGTGTCATAGGGCTAAATCGGGAAGTGTAATCTTTCACTGTTGTCACTGCTGGTATTCTGTGTGCCACCCAGACACTGTTGGGCAGGGAGTGTGTGTGTGCATGTGTGTATGTGTTTATGACAGTCTTCGAGACAGGACTTGTGTGTGTATTTGTACAATATGGGCGGGGCGGGGCTGCAGCTGTAGAAGAGGAATTGGGGCCTGCACCTGCTCTGAGATAATTAATGTGGAGCAGTACGTCCTCCCTCTCTCTCAGCCTCAACACCACTTTTCTGTTTAGGGTCAAAATCCCCTCGCTCTGCACTGGATTAATCATGCCTATGAGCAGAGAACACAATCACACACACACAGAGCACATACTCGTGCACACACACACGGAAGCTGCTAGGGTTGTTTCTTTATTTGTTGTCCCCCCTTCCTCCCGGTGCTGTTCCTGTGCGATGCCATATCTTTCAGGACAAATAAACAACAGGAGAATGTCATAATCCTGTGTTGTATAATTAGCCCCTCCCTCAGCGCTACAGTGATGAATAGGTGAACCTTTACTTTGCATTAGTCATGCTGGCTGGCATTGTCGGAGATGGAGAGGGTGTGATGAGGTGTGTTTGTGTGTGCACATGTGTGTGCATGTTGTACCATTGTTGTAGATGCATAGTGTGTGAGGGAGAAAGGCAAGGGGTCAACTCAGGGATGGGCTTACGGCTGAGTGTGTGTGTGTTTTGTATGTTCACAATGTGAAAGTGCAGGAATCGACTTTGGAATTGGCTTGATTGTGTATATTTGTGGTGGTGGGCATTTGTTGAGTTGTCAGAAACTTGTGTTGCTGTTCTAGCAGATCTACACTGTCCAGCACTGTCCACTCTGTCTTTGGTATCACAGGTACTCGCTGCTGTTCTATCGCAGATCTATGTTCTGTCCTATCGCTTGTGTGCTGTTCTAGCACAGTGTAGATCTATGTTCTGTCCAGTCCTATCTCTTAGACAGATAGCCTCTGATAGATCCCATCACTTTATCACTTAACTCATCTAATATTTTCTTTACTGTAAGGGAGAGACAGAAACCTGAACGCACGCACACACACACACTCACGCACACACGCACACACACACACGCACAGTGGGAGCTCTGCTTCCTTGACTAAAGCCCAGTCCTCCCTCTGTGAACGACAGATGATTAGTAAGTCATTTGTTTTCATTCAGACTCAACTGGCCCCAAACATGTATTCATGGTTCTCTCCCTCCCGATTGGCTGATTTGCATAATGGGATGGAATGCGTTTGGAATGGCCTCCCCATGGGGCTAAATGTAGACGAGGGCAGGGACGGAGACAACCATGTACTAACGGCTGTTAGGGGAGAAATTAATGGTGCATTTTTTGTTTTTATAATGTTATTTAATGAACCAATTCGTCTAATAAAAATAACATTTGTTAACATTTACACATTCCCTCCTTCATAGGAAGAAGCCCAGTGGGGCAATACAAACATCTCGCTCTCCTTTCCCACTCTCAGCGCTCCAGGCCTTTTTATTGCATTGTGATGGATGATTTCAGTTTGGTGTTTTTCGCCGCTGCGTAACGTCTAAATAGCTCCCCTTCTCTATTGACTACATAAGGAGGAGGAAGGGTTTTTCTGTGGCAAAGCTGGCATGGTATGCATATTGAGTGTATTTG